>NW_027008517.1:35000-55000 GCF_036934945.1 Oncorhynchus masou masou
AAGTATTTAGTCCCGTATCCATAGCAATGACAACATCAAGCTTGTGCCTCAAAGTGGTTGGATGCATTTCCTGTTTGTTTTGGTTGTGTTTCAGATTATTTTGTGCCCAATAGAAATGAACGTTAAATAATGTATCGTGTGATTTCGGAGTTACTTTTAATTGTAAATAAGAATAGAATATGTTTCTAAACACGTCTAAATTCATGTGGACGTTACCATGGTTACGGACCGTCTTGAAAATGAATCTCGAAATAATGATGAGTGAAAAACTCATTCAAACTCATAGTCATTGTATCATTTCAAATACAAAGTGCTGGAGAACAGAGCCAGAACAACAACAATGAGCTCTTTTGGAGCTCGCTGTACGAAAGCATGGAGCTAGATAACAGGGTAGAGCTAGATAACAGTGTAGAGCTAGATAACAGTTTAGAGCTAGATAACAGTGTAGAGCTAGATAACAGTGTAGAGCTAGATAACAGGGTAGAGCTAGATAAGTGTAGAGCTAGATAACAGTTTAGAGCTAGATAACAGGGTAGAGCTAGATAACAGTGTAGAGCTAGATAACAGTTTAGAGCTAGATAACAGTTTAGAGCTAGATAACAGTGTAGAGCTAGATAACAGTGTAGAGCTAGATAACAGTGTAGAGCTAGATAACAGTTTAGAGCTAGATAACAGTGTAGAGCTAGATAACAGTGTAGAGCTAGATAACAGGGTAGAGCTAGATAACAGTGTAGAGCTAGATAACAGTTTAGAGCTAGATAACAGGGTAGAGCTAGATAACAGTGTAGAGCTAGATAACAGTTTAGAGCTAGATAACAGTTTAGAGCTAGATAACAGTGTAGAGCTAGATAACAGTGTAGAGCTAGATAACAGTTTAGAGCTAGATAACAGTGTAGAGCTAGATAACAGTGTAGAGCTAGATAACAGGGTAGAGCTAGATAACAGTGTAGAGCTAGATAAGTGTAGAGCCAGATAACAGGGTAGAGCTAGATAACAGTGTAGAGCTAGATAACAGTGTAGAGCTAGATAACCGTGTAGAGCTAGATAACCGTGTAGAGCTAGATAACAGTGTAGAGCTAGATAACAGGGTAGAGCTAGATAACAGTGTAGAGCTAGATAACAGTGTAGAGCCAGATAACAGGGTAGAGCTAGATAACCGTGTAGAGCTAGATAACAGTGTAGAGCTAGATAAACGTGTAGAGCTAGATAACAGTGTAGAGCTAGATAACAGGGTAGAGCTAGATAACAGTGTAGAGCTAGATAACAGTGTAGAGCTAGATAATAGGGTAGAGCTAGATAACAATGTAGAGTTAGATAACAGTGCAGAGCTAGATAACAGTGTAAAGCTAGATAACAGTGTAGAGCTAGATAACAGTGTAGAGCTAGATAACCGTGTAGAGCTAGATAACAGTGTTGAGCTAGATAACAGGGTAGAGCTAGATAACAGTGTAGAGCTACATAACAGTGTGGAGCTAGATAACAGCGTGGAGCGAGATAACAGCGTGGAGCGAGATAACAGTGTAGAGCTAGGACAGGGAGGACCTAGAGATTGTGAGAGGACCAAAAGAGAGAGAGGGGACCTAGAGAGAGAGAGGACATAGAGAGAGAGAGGGAGGACCTAGAGACATTTACATTTGCATTTAAGTCATTTAGCAGACGCTCTTATCCAGAGCGACTTACAAATTGGAGAGAGAGAGAGAGGACCTAGAGAGCGAGAGGAAGGAATAGAGAGAGAGAGGGAGGATCCAGAGAGAGAGAGAGGACCTAGAGAGAGAGAGGACCTAGAGAGAGAGAGATGACCTAGAGAGAGAGAGATGACCTAGAGAGAGAGAGAGGACCTAGAGAGAGAGAGAGAGGACCTAGAGAGAGAGGACCTAGAGAGAGAGGACCTAGATAGAGAGGACTTAGAGAGAGAGCGAGGACCTAGAGAGAGAGAGATGACCTAGAGAGAGAGAGGACCTAGAGAGAGAGAGAGGACCTAGATAGAGAGGACCTAGAGAGAGAGATGACCTAGAGAGAGAGAGGACCTAGAGAGAGAGGACCTAGATAGAGAGGACTTAGAGAGAGAGGACCTAGAGAGAGAGAGGACTTAGAGAGAGGACCTAGATAGAGAGGACTTAGAGAGAGAGAGGACCTCGATAGAGAGGACCTTGAGAGAGAGAGAGGACCTCGATAGAGAGGACCTTGAGAGAGAGAGGACCTAGAGAGAGAGAGGACTTAGAGAGAGGACCTAGAGAGAGATGACCTAGAGAGAGAGAGAGGACCTAGAGAGAGAGAGAGATGACCTAGAGAGAGCGAGGACCTAGAGAGAGCGAGGACCTAGAGAGAGAGAGGACCTAGAGAGAGAGAGGACCTAGAGAGAGAGAGAGGACCTAGAGAGAGAGGACCTAGAGAGAGAGAGAGGACCTAGAGAGAGAGAGAGGACCTAGAGAGAGAGAGATGACCTAGAGAGAGAGGACCTAGAGAGAGAGAGAGGACCTAGAGAGAGAGAGGACTTAGAGAGAGAGAGGACTTAGAGAGAGAGGGAGGACTTAGAGAGAGGGGACCTAGAGAGAGAGAGGACCTAGAGAGAGAGAGGACTTAGAGAGAGAGGGAGGACCTAGAGAGAGAGAGAGGACTTAGAGAGAGAGAGGGAGTGGAGAACTATCTCTCCGTGTTGAGAGGGCATCCCACTTCAGACGGACTGTAGCCCAGCCGCGAGTTCCTCTCCATCAGACCAGGAGCGTTAAAAGAGAAGCCCTGCTCATTTGAAACTCAGAGGGTCTTCGCTACAGTTTCCTCACACATTCAGATCAGATCAGGGCAGCTGCTGAGAGCTGGAGACTCTTTGAGGAACAAGAACCGACTGAGCGTCTGAATAAAGTAGAACAAATCTACAATCCCTACTTGGTTTAACTACTTGGAGAGTTGAATATTGGTTAATATAACACACGAAGATGTTTCCCCTGTTGAAAGCTGACCAGGGCTGTTTCCTCAAAGCATCTCAGAGTGCGAGTGCTGAACCAGGATCTGATCTCTTATTCATTATGATTTAGTAGGATTTAATTTGTATTTTTAATTTAACATTTATTTAACTAGGAAAGTTAGTTTAAGAATAAATTCTGTTTCACAATGACGGCCTACACCGGCCAAGCCTGGAATGAAGGGAGCCAGAGGAGAAACGCTTAACTCTGCTCCCAGTGACTATGGGTGGTGGGAGGAGCCAGAGGAGAAACGCTTAACTCTCGTCCCAGTGACCATGGGTGGTGGGAGGAGCCAGGAGGAGAAACCCTTAACTCTCCTCCCAGTGACTATGGGTGGTGGGAGGAGCCAGAGGAGAACGCTTAACTCTCCTCCCAGTGACTATGGGTGGTGGGAGGAGCCAGAGGAGAAACTCTCCTCCCAGTGACTATGGGTGGTGGGAGGAGCCAGAGGAGAAACCCTTAACTCTCCTCCCAGTGACTATGGGTGGTGGGAGGAGCCAGAGGAGAAACCCTTAACTCTCCTCCCAGTGACTATGGGTGGTGGGAGGAGCCAGAGGAGAAACCCTTAACTCTCCTCCCAGTGACTATGGGTGGTGGGAGGAGCCAGAGGAGAAACCCTTAACTCTCCTCCCAGTGACTATGGGTGGTGGGAGGAGCCAGGAGGAGAAACCCTTAACTCTCCTCCCAGTGACTATGGGTGGTGGGAGGAGCCAGAGGAGAAACCCTTAACTCTCCTCCCAGTGACTATGGGTGGTGGGAGGAGCCAGAGGAGAAACCCTTAACTCTCCTCCCAGTGACTATGGGTGGTGGGAGGAGCCAGAGGAGAAACCCTTAACTCTCCTCCCAGTGACTATGGGTGGTGGGAGGAGCCAGAGGAGAAACCCTTAACTCTCCTCCCAGTGACTATGGGTGGTGGGAGGAGCCAGGAGGAGAAACCCTTAACTCTCCTCCCAGTGACTATGGGTGGTGGGAGGAGCCAGAGGAGAAACGCTTAACTCTCGTCCCAGTGACTATGGGTGGTGGGAGGAGCCAGAGGAGAAACGCTTAACTCTCCTCCCAGTGACTATGGGTGGTGGGAGGAGCCAGAGGAGAAACCCTTAACTCTCGTCCCAGTGACTATGGGTGGTGGGAGGAGCCAGGAGGAGAAACCCTTAACTCTCCTCCCAGTGACTATGGGTGGTGGGAGGAGCCAGGAGGAGAAACCCTTAACTCTCCTCCCAGTGACTATGGGTGGTGGGAGGAGCCAGGAGGAGAAACCCTTGACTCTCCTCCCAGTGACTATGGGTGGTGGGAGGAGCCAGGAGGAGAAACCCTTGACTCTCCTCCCAGTGACTATGGGTGGTGGGAGGAGCCAGGAGGAGACGCGTAGCTAAAGCTAAAGTGACAGATACACATTAATATGGGAAGCTCTTCGAGTGTGTGTGTGTGTGTGTGTGTGTGTGTGTGTGTGTGTTGTTTAAACACTCTGACTACATTAGTAATAACAGTGAAGGAACCTGATTATCTCTGTTTCATTACAACTTCAATTAGAAATATTTAGTTCCTCGTTCAAACAAATAATTAACGGAACCAAACAGACACTAGACACATAGGGCGCATCCCAAATTACACCCCCCTTTTCCCCTTTCTAGTGCACTACTTTTGACCAGGGCCTATAGGGCCCCTCTAAAGGGAACAGGGGGCCATTTGAGAGACATGGAAACAGATGAATCAGTAAACATGGAGGCCTGATGTCAGTTTGAACCCCCCCCCACTCTGTGAGCCGATTGGTTCATCACGTCCTCGGGGGGGACGCGTTGGTTGTTAAATGGTCTGATTGAACAAACAAAGCGTTTCATTTGTTCCAATTAAAGTAATCTAAGCCTAATATGCGTACAGAGTAGTAGCTCTGTGATGATTGGCCGTGGGGTCTCCTGCTGCATTGCACTAGTTGAAGGGAGAGAACTCTTTCAGGAAACAGAGTGGTGAGAAGGACTGTGTTATCTCCAGTGGCCTGGGTTTACACAGGAAGCACAATTCTTTTGGAAGGTCCGTCTTTTGACCAATCCCATCACATCTTTTCACATTCAATTATTTTTCAGCTCCGATCTGATTGGTCAAAAGATAAATTAGTGAGAAGGGAGAAAAAAAAAGAGATTTGGGCTGCCTGTGTTTTAACCAAAACATTCTGTTGTAGTTCTAATTCTACATAAAAAATTCTACTCATTTTTAATTAGTACCAGTCAAGCCCATAGGGGCTTGGCTCTGTCTCCATGTTCTGTTCTGTCAGACATCATACTGACTTCATCAACTCCATCATCCAGTCAGTGAGACTGGGAGGAATGAATCAACCATGTGCTGTTCTGTCAGACATCAACTCCATCATCCAGTCAGTGGGACTGGGAGGAATGAATCAACCATGTGCTGTTCTGTCAGACATCAACTCCATCATCCAGTCAGTGAGACTGGGAGGAATGAATCAACCATGTGCTGTTCTGTCAGACATCAACTCCATCATCCAGTCAGTGAGACTGGGAGGAATGAATCAACCATGTGCTGTTCTGTCGGACATATCAACTCCATCATCCAGTCAGTGAGACTGGGAGGAATGAATCAACCATGTGCTGTTCTGTCAGACATCAACTCCATCATTCAGTCAGTGAGACTGGGAGGAATGAATCAACCATGTGCTGTTCTGTCAGACATCAACTCCATCATCCAGTCAGTGAGACTGGGAGGAATGAATCAACCATGTGCTGTTCTGTCAGACATCAACTCCATCATCCAGTCAGTGAGACTGGGAGGAATGAATCAACCATGTGCTGTTCTGTCAGACATCAACTCCATCATCCAGTCAGTGAGACTGGGAGGAATGAATCAACCATGTGCTGTTCTGTCAGACATCAACTCCATCATCCAGTCAGTGAGACTGGGAGGAATGAATCAACCATGTGCTGTTCTGTCAGACATCAACTCCATCATTCAGTCAGTGAGACTGGGAGGAATGAATCAACCATGTGCTGTTCTGTCAGACATCAACTCCATCATCCAGTCAGTGGGACTGGGAGGAATGAATCAACCATGTGCTGTTCTGTCAGACATCAACTCCATCATCCAGTCAGTGAGACTGGGAGGAATGAATCAACCATGTGCTGTTCTGTCAGACATCAACTCCATCATCCAGTCAGTGGGACTGGGAGGAATGAATCAACCATGTGCTGTTCTGTCAGACATCAACTCCATCATCCAGTCAGTGAGACTGGGAGGAATGAATCAACCATGTGCTGTTCTGTCAGACATCAACTCCATCATCCAGTCAGTGAGACTGGGAGGAATGAATCAACCATGTGCTGTTCTGTCAGACATCAACTCCATCATCCAGTCAGTGAGACTGGGAGGAATGAATCATTGAATACGTCTCGCAATTGAAGCTGAATTTTTTTTATTTATTTCTGTCGCTATTTTTGATAAATGATTAATGTAATTCAATTTCCTGGAAATAGAAGGAACATGTGTATTGATAATGACTAACCGACTAAGGAAGAGGTTGATTCAGTGTTTTTCACTAGCAGAGAGGTTGGGTCAGTGGTTTTGACTAGCAGAGAGGTTGGGTCAGTGGTTTTGACTAGCAGAGAGGTTGGGTCAGTGGTTTTGACTAGCAGAGAGGTTGGGTCAGTGGTTTTGACTAGCAGAGAGGTTGGGTCAGTGGTTTTGACTAGCAGAGAGGTTGGGTCAGTGGTTTTGACTAGCAGAGAGGTTGGGTCAGTGGTTTTGACTAGCAGAGAGGTTGGGTCAGTGGTTTTGACTAGCAGAGAGGTTGGGTCAGTGGTTTTGACTAGCAGAGAGGTTGGGTCAGTGGTTTTGACTAGCAGAGAGGTTGGGTCAGTGGTTTTGACTAGCAGAGAGGTTGGGTCAGTGGTTTTGACTAGCAGAGAGGTTGGGTCAGTGGTTTTGACTAGCAGAGAGGTTGGGTCAGTGGTTTTGACTAGCAGAGAGGTTGGGTCAGTGGTTTTGACTAGCAGAGAGGTTGGTATAGTGGTTTTGACTAACAGAGAGGTTGGTATAGTGGTTTTGACTAACAGAGAGGTTGGTACAGTCGTTTTGACTAACAGAGAGGTTGGTACAGTGGTTTTGACTAACAGAGAGGTTGGTACAGTGGTTTTGACTAACAGAGAGGTTGGTACAGTCGTTTTGACTAACAGAGAGGTTGGTTCACTGGTTTTGACTAACAGAGAGGTTGGGTCAGTGGTTTTGACTAACAGAGAGGTTGGGTCAGTGGTTTTGACTAACAGAGAGGTTGGGTCAGTGGTTTTGACTAGCAAAGAGTTTGGTAGAGTGGTTTTCACTAACAGTGTGTGTGTGTGTGTGTGTCCAGTGTGTACGCACTACCTGAGTTGTCCTCGTCCTTGCGGATCTTGAGCTTGACCAGTTCTTCACACTGCTGGAGAATCTGAACAGCGTCTTCCATGGAGCAGTTGTCCAGACGGATGTTATCGATGGCCAGCAGCTTGTCCCCCAGCTCCAGAGTCCCAGTCCTGGGGAGAGGAACACACAGACCAGGGTTTAGAGGTGACCAGCAGCTTGTCCCCCAGCTCCAGAGTCCCAGTCCTGGGGAGAGGAACACACAGACCAGGGTTTAGAGGTGACCAGCAGCTTGTCCCCCAGCTCCAGAGTCCCAGTCCTGGGGAGAGGAACACACAGACCAGGGTTTAGAGGTGACCAGCAGCTTGTCCCCCAGCTCCAGAGTCCCAGTCCTGGGGAGAGGAACACATAGACCAGGGTTTAGAGGTGACCAGCAGCTTGTCCCCCAGCTCCATAGTCCCAGTCCTGGGGAGAGGAACACACAGACCAGGGTTTAGAGGTGACCAGCAGCTTGTCCCCCTGCTCCAGAGTCCCAGTCCTGGGGAGAGGAACACACAGACCAGGGTTTAGAGGTGACCAGCAGCTTGTCCCCCAGCTCCAGAGTCCCAGTCCTGGGGAGAGGAACACACAGACCAGGGTTTAGAGGTGACCAGCAGCTTGTCCCCCAGCTCCAGAGTCCCAGTCCTGGGGAGAGGAACACACAGACCAGGGTTTAGAGGTGACCAGCAGCTTGTCCCCCAGCTCCAGAGTCCCAGTCCTGGGGAGAGGAACACACAGACCAGGGTTTAGAGGTGACCAGCAGCTTGTCCCCCAGCTCCAGAGTCCCAGTCCTGGGGAGAGGAACACACAGACCAGGGTTTAGAGGTGACCAGCAGCTTGTCCCCCAGCTCCAGAGTCCCAGTCCTGGGGAGAGGAACACACAGACCAGGGTTTAGAGGTGACCAGCAGCTTGTCTCCCTGCTCCAGAGTCCCAGTCCTGGGGAGAGGAACACATAGACCAGGGTTTAGAGGTGACCAGCAGCTTGTCCCCCAGCTCCATAGTCCCAGTCCTGGGGAGAGGAACACACAGACCAGGGTTTGGAGGTGACCAGGACTGTCTTCAGTCCTATATTCTACAGTGTGTACTATTCTATGTGTAAATGTGGTCAGTTGATAAGACTGGCTACAACATCAGTTCAGTGTTGCTCACATGCTGTTCTTTCACAACATAAACACTGATCTGAATTGATGTCGTGTGGAAACATCCATTACTCATCATGCGTCCACATACTATACACAGTCATAGTTATCACCAACACACAGACAGAATCCTAATCCAGAACCCCCCCCCCCCATAGACAGATACGCAGATGTAATGCATGTTTAACTCTGTCAGAGACTCAAACAGAGTTATGTTAGCAGGAGGCCTGATGGAGACAAGCTACTGAAATGAGACTCACAGAGACCTGTTGACAGGAGGCCTGACAGAGACACGCTGATGAAATGAGACTCACAGAGACCTGTTGACACGAGGCCTGACAGAGACAAGCTACTGAAATGAGACTCACAGAGACCTGTTGACAGGAGGCCTGACAGAGACACGCTGATGAAATGAGACTCACAGAGACCCGTTGACAGGAGGCCTGACAGAGACAAGCTACTGAAATGGGACTCACAGAGACCTGTTGACAGGAGGCCTGACAGAGACACGCTGATGAAATGAGACTCACAGAGACCCGTTGACAGGAGGCCTGACAGAGACACGCTACTGAAATGAGACTCACAGAGACCTGTTGACACGAGGCCTGACAGAGACACGCTGATGAAATGAGACTCACAGAGACCTGTTGACAGGAGGCCTGACAGAGACACGCTGATGAAATGAGACTCACAGAGACCCGTTGACAGGAGGCCTGACAGAGACAAGCTACTGAAATGAGACTCACAGAGACCTGTTGACAGGAGGCCTGACAGAGACACGCTGATGAAATGAGACTCACAGAGACCCGTTGACAGGAGGCCTGACAGAGACAAGCTACTGAAATGAGACTCACAGAGACCTGTTGACAGGAGGCCTGACAGAGACACGCTGATGAAATGATACTCAAAGAGACCTGTTGACAGGGAACATAGTGCACTACATAGGGAATAGGGTGCCATTTGGAATGCAGTGCAAGCAGTCATCAGTTTACTCCCTTCCCTCCCTTCACCATGACAACACTTCCCTCCCTTCACCATGACAACACAGAGGCAGAATACAGAATACTGTTCAGTTGTCCTCATTCCTCATTCTGGAACAACATTTTATATTCCAATGTAATCCAGAGAAAGAAAGTCATTATTAAAATGACCAATAATCTCTGTTTTTTATTTTTTTTATTTTTTATTTTTTACTAATGTCCAAAATGACTAAATCCTGAAAGGTATAAGGGACAACACCTGCCCAATTTACCTGAAAGACAGGTCATCGTTACGGTAAATACCCTAGTACAAGAGCATAGGATGTTTATTAACGTACCTCCTCTAATAGAGCAGCAGAATATAAACTAGAATCACATCATAACTCCCCAGTGCCTTTCCTCTGTCTCCTTGACAGGGGTAACTAATACCTAGATATAACAGGACTGGGTGCCTTGTCTCTGTCTCCCTGACAGGGGTAACTAATACCTAGATATAACAGGACTGGGTGCCTCTCCTCTGTCTCCCTGACAGGGGTAACTAATACCTAGATATAACAGGACTGGGTGCCTCTCCTCTGTCTCCCTGACAGGGGTAACTAATACCTAGATAGCTCTGCCTCCTTGACAGGGGTAACTAATACCTAGATAGCTCTGCCTCCTTGACAGGGGTAACTAATACCTAGTTAGCTCTGTCTCCTTGACAGGGGTAACTAATACCTAGTTAGCTCTGCCTCCTTGACAGGGGTAACTAATACCTAGATATAACAGGACTGGGTGCCTCTCCTCTGTCTCCCTGACAGGGGTAACTAATACCTAGATAGAACAGGACTGGGTGCCTTGTCTCTGTCTCCCTGACAGGGGTAACTAATACCTAGATATAACAGGACAGGGTGCCTCTCCTCTGTCTCCCTGACAGGGGTAACTAATACCTAGATATAACAGGACAGGGTGCCTCTCCTCTGTCTCCTTGACAGGGGTAACTAATACCTAGATATAACAGGACTGGGTGCCTCTCCTCTGTCTCCCTGACAGGGGTAACTAATACCTAGATATAACAGGACTGGGTGCCTCTCCTCTGTCTCCCTGACAGGGGTAACTAATACCTAGATAGAACAGGACTGGGTGCCTCTCCTCTGCTCCTTGACAGGGGTAACTAATACCTAGATATAACAGGACTGGGTGCCTCTCCTCTGTCTCCCTGACAGGGGTAACTAATACCTAGATAGAACAGGACTGGGTGCCTCTCCTCTGCTCCTTGACAGGGGTAACTAATACCTAGATAGCTCTGTCTCCTTGACAGGGGTAACTAATACCTAGATAGAACAGGACTGGGTGCCTTGTCTCTGTCTCCTTGACAGGGGTAACTAATACCTAGATAGAACAGGACTGGGTGCCTCTCCTCTGCCTCCTTGACAGGGGTAACTAATACCTAGATAGAACAGGACTGGGTGCCTCTCCTCTGTCTCCTTGACAGGGGTAACTAATACCTAGATATAACAGGACAGGGTGCCTCTCCTCTGTCTCCCTGACAGGGGTAACTAATACCTAGATAGAACAGGACTGGGTGCCTCTCCTCTGTCTCCCTGACAGGGGTAACTAATACCTAGATAGAACAGGACTGGGTGCCTCTCCTCTGCCTCCTTGACAGGGGTAACTAATACCTAGATATAACAAGACTGGGTGCCTCTCCTCTGTCTCCTTGACAGGGGTAACTAATACCTAGATAGAACAGGACTGGGTGCCTCTCCTCTGTCTCCTTGACAGGGGTAACTAATACCTAGATATAACAAGACTGGGTGCCTCTCCTCTGTCTCCCTGACAGGGGTAACTAATACCTAGATATAACAGGACAGGGTGCCTCTCCTCTGTCTCCCTGACAGGGGTAACTAATACCTAGATATAACAGGACTGGGTGCCTCTCCTCTGTCTCCTTGACAGGGGTAACTAATACCTAGATATAACAGGACAGGGTGCCTCTCCTCTGTCTCCTTGACAGGGGTAACTAATACCTAGATATAACAAGACTGGGTGCCTCTCCTCTGTCTCCCTGACAGGGGTAACTAATACCTAGATATAACAGGACAGGGTGCCTCTCCTCTGTCTCCCTGACAGGGGTAACTAATACCTAGATATAACAGGACTGGGTGCCTCTCCTCTGTCTCCTTGACAGGGGTAACTAATACCTAGATATAACAGGACTGGGTGCCTCTCCTCTGTCTCCCTGACAGGGGTAACTAATACCTAGATATAACAGGACTGGGTGCCTCTCCTCTGTCTCCTTGACAGGGGTAACTAATACCTAGATATAACAGGACTGGGTGCCTCTCCTCTGTCTCCCTGACAGGGTTAACTAATACCTAGATATAACAGGACTGGGTGCCTCTCCTCTGTCTCCTTGACAGGGGTAACTAATACCTAGATATAACAGGACAGGGTGCCTCTCCTCTGTCTCCTTGACAGGGGTAACTAATACCTAGATATAACAAGACTGGGTGCCTCTCCTCTGTCTCCCTGACAGGGGTAACTAATACCTAGATATAACAGGACAGGGTGCCTCTCCTCTGTCTCCTTGACAGGGGTAACTAATACCTAGATATAACAGGACTGGGTGCCTCTCCTCTGTCTCCTTGACAGGGGTAACTAATACCTAGATATAACAGGACTGGGTGCCTCTCCTCTGGCTCCTTGACAGGGGTAACTAATACCTAGATATAACAGGACTGGGTGCCTCTCCTCTGTCTCCTTGACAGGGGTAACTAATACCTAGATATAACAGGACTGGGTGCCTCTCCTCTGTCTCCCTGACAGGGGTAACTAATACCTAGATGTAACAGGACTGGGTGCCTCTCCTCTGTCTCCCTGACAGGGGTAACTAATACCTAGATAGAACAGGACTGGGTGCCTCTCCTCTGTCTCCTTGACAGGGGTAACTAATACCTAGATATAACAGGACTGGGTGCCTCTCCTCTGTCTCCTTGACAGGGGTAACTAATACCTAGATATAACAGGACAGGTTGCTTTGGGGAGAGAATCATAATCACTGATTAGTGCATAACCCAATTCCTCTCATCTTCCTCTCAGCATAATTACCAGACCTGCATCCCAAATGGAACCCTATTCTCTATATAGTGTCCTAGTTTTGACCAGGGCCCATAGGGAATAGGTGCCAATTGGGCCACAGCCCAAGGTAAACATATGTGTTGGTTGCGTAAGGCCTGGCAAAACGAGGGCAGAGACAGAATGTGGGTTAATTAGTTAGAGCCCTGGTGGTAAACAGAATGCAGCGTCGCCTTGGTAACGGGTCTGGATGTAAACACGGAGAACACCCAGCCCAGTTACTGCAGAAGGAGGAGGGGTTTAAAACTACATCTCTGTCTGTAGGTTGTGTGTGTGTGTGTGTGTGTATTTGTGTTCTCCACACAACTTGTAGCGACTGCTACCCCTCTATCCCTCTACCCCTCCCCCCAGCTGAGAATTCCCTCTCTCTGTGCAAAGTCGTGAACAGCCGTTTCCACTTTGGGGGATTTCATTGAAGAACCTTGTCCGCTGCTTCCCACAACGAGATGACAACATCCGTTAGTTAGCTAGCGACTCGTCAAGCTGGCCCACTTCAGTTGAGAGGTTCAATCACAGTTTATACGTGTGTCCTTGTGTGTGTGACGTCTCATGATGTTTTTTATTATGTGGGGTAATGGCCCCCTGGGGGTCGTACCACAGAGCAGGGAGCCTGGCCACTGAACATCGGAATATCGGAACACGGAGCCTGGCCACTGAACATCGGAATATCGGAACACGGAGCCTGGCCACTGAACATCGGAATATCGGAACACGGAGCCTGGCCACTGAACATCGGAATATCGGAACACGGAGCCTGGCCACTGAACATCGGAATATCGGAACACGGAGCCTGGCCACTGAACATCGGAACACGGAGCCTGGCCACTGAACATCGGAACACGGAGCCTGGCCACTGAACATCGGAACACGGAGCCTGGCCATTGAACATCGGAACACGGAGCCTGGCCACTGAACATCGGAACACGGAGCCTGGCCACTGAACATCGGAACACGGAGCCTGGCCACTGAACATCGGAACACGGAGCCTGGCCACTGAACATCGGAACACGGAGCCTGGCCACTGAACATCGGAATATCGGAACACGGAGCCTGGCCACTGAACATCGGAACACGGAGCCTGGCCACTGAACATCGGAACACGGAGCCTGGCCACTGAACATCGGAATATCGGAACACAGAGCCTGGCCACTGAACATCGGAACATGGAGCCTTGCCACTGAACATCGGAACACGGAGCCTGGCCACTGAACATCGGAACACGGAGCCTGGCCACTGAACATCGGAACACGGAGCCTGGCCACTGAACATCGGAACACGGAGCCTGGCCACTGAACATCGGAACACGGAGCCTGGCCACTGAACATCGGAACACGGAGCCTGGCCACTGAACATCGGAACACGGAGCCTGGCCACTGAACATCGGAACACGGAGCCTGGCCACTGAACATCGGAACACGGAGCCTGGCCACTGAACATCGGAACACGGAGCCTGGCCACTGAACATCGGAACACAGAGCCTGGCCGCTGAACATCGGAATATCGGAACACAGAGCCTGGCCACTGAACATCGGAACACGGAGCCTGGCCACTGAACATCGGAACACAGAGCCTGGCCACTGAACATCGGAATATCGGAACACAGAGCCTGGCCACTGAACATCGGAACACGGAGCCTTGCCACTGAACATCGGAACACGGAGCCTGGCCACTGAACATCGGAACACGGAGCCTGGCCACTGAACATCGGAACACGGAGCCTGGCCACTGAACATCGGAACACGGAGCCTGGCCACTGAACATCGGAACACGGAGCTGGGAGCCTGGCCACTGAACATCGGAACACGGAACACAGAGCCTGGCAACTGAACATCGGAACACGGAGCCTGGCCACTGAACATCGGCACACGGAGCCTGGCCACTGAACATCGGAACACGGAGCCTGGCCACTGAACATCGGAACACGGAGCCTGGCCACTGAACATCGGAACACGGAGCCTGGCCACTGAACATCGGAACACGGAGCCTGGCCACTGAACATCGGAACACGGAGCCTGGCCACTGAACATCGGGACACGGAGCCTGGACACAGAACATCGGTACACGGAGCAGGAAGCCTGGCCACTGAACATCGGAACACGGAGCAGGGAGCCTGGCCACTGAACATCGGAACACGGAGCCTGGCCACTGACCATCGGAACACGGAGCCTGGCCACTGAACATCGGAACACGGAGCCTGGCCACTGAACATCGGAAAACACGGAGCCTGGCCACTGAACATCGGAACACGGAGCTTGGCCACTGAACAATACATTATCTGTATTGATCTAGAGAATTGGAATTATGCAGATGAGCTCATGCAGGGTCACATCACCCTTCCACAGAGCCCGGTCATAAACCACTGATTAATATCCACTGCATCAAACAACAATATACTATACTGCAGAAATACATATATTTATATGTGACTATGTGCCATAGTGTAGTTTAGTGGAGTGGTGTGCAGAGCAACATTCATAGTGTAGTTTAGTGGAGTGGTGTGCAGAGCAACATTCATAGTGTAGTTTAGTGGAGTGGTGTGGAGAGCAACATTCATAGTGTAGTTTAGTAGAGTGGTGTGCAGAGCAACATTCATAGTGTAGTTTAGTGGAGTGGTGTGGAGAGCAACATTCATAGTGTAGTTTAGTAGAGTGGTGTGCAGAGCAACATTCATAGTGTAGTTTAGTGGAGTGGTGTGGAGAGCAACATTCATAGTGTAGTTTAGTAGAGTGGTGTGCAGAGCAACATTCATAGTGTAGTTTAGTGGAGTGGTGTGGAGAGCAACATTCATAGTGTAGTTTAGTGGAGTGGTGTGGAGAGCAACATTCATAGTGTAGTTTAGTAGAGTGGTGTGCAGAGCAACATTCATAGTGTAGTTTAGTGGAGTGGTATGGAGAGCAACATTCATAGTGTGGTTTAGTGGAGTGGTGTGCAGAGCAACATTCATAGTGTAGTTTAGTGGAGTGGTGTGGAGAGCAACATTCATAGTGTAGTTTAGTGGAGTGGTGTGGAGAGCAACATTCATAGTGTAGTTTAGTAGAGTGGTGTGCAGAGCAACATTCATAGTGTAGTTTAGTGGAGTGGTGTGGAGAGCAACATTCATAGTGTAGTTTAGTGGAGTGGTGTGCAGAGCAACATTCATAGTGTAGTAAAGTGCAGAGCAACACTGAGACAATAAATTTGATGTGTTGCATGTTGTATTTTTCAGATAATTTACATGTGAGCATGTTTATTGGCTGATTGGTGTATTTACCTGTGAGCAGGTTGATTGATGTATTTACCTGTGAGCAGGTTGATTGGCTGATTGGTGTATTAACCTGTGAGCAGGTTGATTGGCTGATTGGTGTATTTACCTGTGAGCAGGTTGATTGGTGTATTTACCTGTGAGCAGGTTGATTGGCTGATTGGTGTATTTACCTGTGAGCAGGTTGATTGGCTGATTGGTGTATTTACCTGTGAGCAGGTTGATTGGCTGATTGGTGTATTTACCTGTGAGCAGGTTGATTGGCTGATTGGTGTATTTACCTGTGAGCAGGTTGATTGGCTGATTGGTGTATTTACCTGTGAGCAGGTTGATTGGTGTATTTACCTGTGAGCAGGTTGATTGGTGTATTTACCTGTGAGCAGGTTGATTGATGTATTTACCTGTGAGCAGGTTGATTGGTGTATTTACCTGTGAGCAGGTTGATTGATGTATTTACCTGTGAGCAGGTTGATTGATGTATTTACCTGTGAGCAGGTTGATTGATGTATTTACCTCTGAGCAGGTTGATTGATGTATTTACCTGTGAGCAGGTTGATTGATGTATTTACCTGTGAGCAGGTTGATTGGTGTATTTACCTGTGAGCAGGTTGATTGGTGTATTTACCTGTGAGCAGGTTGATTGGTGTATTTACCTGTGAGCAGGTTGATTGATGTATTTACCTGTGAGCAGGTTGATTGGTGTATTTACCTGTGAGCAGGTTGATTGATGTATTTACCTGTGAGCAGGTTGATTGGTGTATTTACCTGTGAGCAGGTTGATTGGTGTATTTACCTGTGAGCAGGTTGATTGATGTATTTACCTGTGAGCAGGTTGATTGGTGTATTTACCTGTGAGCAGGTTGATTGGTGTATTTACCTGTGAGCAGGTTGATTGATGTATTTACCTGTGAGCAGGTTGATTGATGTATTTACCTCTGAGCAGGTTGATTGATGTATTTACCTGTGAGCAGGTTGATTGATGTATTTACCTGTGAGCAGGTTGATTGGTGTATTTACCTGTGAGCAGGTTGATTGATGTATTTACCTGTGAGCAGGTTGATTGATGTATTTACCTGTGAGCAGGTTGATTGGTGTATTTACCTGTGAGCAGGTTGATTGGTGTATTTACCTGTGAGCAGGTTGATTGGTGTATTTACCTGTGAGCAGGTTGATTGGTGTATTTACCTGTGAGCAGGTTGATTGGTGTATTTACCTGTGAGCAGGTTGATTGATGTATTTACCTGTGAGCAGGTTGATTGATGTATTTACCTGTGAGCAGGTTGATTGATGTATTTACCTGTGAGCAGGTTGATTGGTGTATTTACCTGTGAGCAGGTTGATTGGTGTATTTACCTGTGAGCAGGTTGATTGATGTATTTACCTGTGAGCAGGTTGATTGGTGTATTTACCTGTGAGCAGGTTGATTGGTGTATTTACCTGTGAGCAGGTTGATTGGTGTATTTACCTGTGAGCAGGTTGATTGGTGTATTTACCTGTGAGCAGGTTGATTGATGTATTTACCTGTGAGCAGGTTGATTGATGTATTTACCTGTGAGCAGGTTGATTGATGTATTTACCTGTGAGCAGGTTGATTGGTGTATTTACCTGTGAGCAGGTTGATTGGTGTATTTACCTGTGAGCAGGTTGATTGGTGTATTTACCTGTGAGCAGGTTGATTGATGTATTTACCTGTGAGCAGGTTGATTGGTGTATTTACCTGTGAGCAGGTTGATTGGTGTATTTACCTGTGAGCAGGTTGATTGGTGTATTTACCTGTGAGCAGGTTGATTGGTGTATTTACCTGTGAGCAGGTTGATTGGTGTATTTACCTGTGAGCAGGTTGATTGGCTGAATGGTTTATTTACCTGTGAGCAGGTTGATTGGTGTATTTACCTGTGAGCAGGTTGATTGGTTGATTGGTGTATTTACCTGTGAGCAGGTTGATTGGCTGATTGGTGTATTTACCTGTGAGCAGGTTGATTGATGTATTTACCTGTGAGCAGGTTGATTGGTGTATTTACCTGTGAGCAGGTTGATTGGTGTATTTACCTGTGAGCAGGTTGATTGGTGTATTTACCTGTGAGCAGGTTGATTGGCTGATTGGTGTATTTACCTGTGAGCAGGTTGATTGGTGTATTTACCTGTGAGCCACGCTGCCCTTCTTGATGTCGGAGATGATGAGTGCGTCCCCAGGTTTCCTACTGGATGGAGCTAGGAGCAGAGGAAGAAAGGATGGATGTATGAGACCACAGGATTTTATCATTAACAAAACCACAGGCTTAAACCATTAACAAAACCACAGGCTTACATCATTAACAAAACCACAGGCTTACACCATTAACACAACCACAGGCTTATACCATTAACAAAACCACAGGCTTATACCATTAACAAAACCACAGGCTTATATCATTAACAAAACCACAGGCTTACATCATTAACAAAACCACAGGCTTACATCATTAACAAAACCACAGGCTTACATCATTAACAAAACCACAGGCTTACACCATTAACAAAACCACAGGCTTACACCATTAACAAAACCACAGGCTTACATCATTAACAAAACCACAGGCTTACATCATTAACACAACCACAGGCTTACACCATTAACACAACCACAGGCTTACACCATTAACAAAACCACAGGCTTACACCATTAACAAAACCACAGGCTTATACCATTAACAAAACCACAGGCTTATACCATTAACAAAACCACAGGCTTATACCATTAACAAAACCACAGGCTTATATCAATAACAAAACCACAGGCTTGTACCATTAACAAAACCAACTTGTGAAAATGGCGTCTCATTCATTCCTTTGGTTGCATTTACACAGACAACCCAATTCTGATTTAAAAAAAATAATCAGATAAGCTCTGAAATAGAGATCTGATGTGATTGGTCAAAAGAGAAATTAGTGGAAAAAAATCTCAGAATTGGACTGCCTGTGTAAATGCAGCCTTTAAAGTTGATGAAAAGTGTATCAGCCCAAAGTATGGTTGGGCTGAGTGCCTTACAGGAAGGGAGGAAGGGTATCTGTTTTGAGTAAACAACTTCCCTCCCCTCTTCTCCAACCCATAATACTCCCTGTAGTCCTACTCCTCTCCTTCCCTCCCTTATACTCCCCTCCCTCCCATCTCTTCCCTTCTGCTCTCCTTCCCCTCTGCTCTCCTTCCCCTCTGCTCTCCTTCCCCTCTGCTCTCCTTCCCCTCTGCTCTCCTTCCCCTCTGCTCTCCTTCCCTTCTGCTCTCCTTCCCTTCTGCTCTCCTTCCCCTCTGCTCTCCTTCCCCTCTGCTCTCCTTCCCCTCTGCTCTCCTTCCCCTCTGCTCTCCTTCCCCTCTGCTCTCCTTCCCCTCTGCTCTCCTTCCCCTCTGCTCTCCTTCCCTCTGCTCTCCTTCCCCTCTGCTCTCCTTCCCCTCTGCTCTCCTTCCCCTCTGCTCTCCTTCCCCTCTGCTCTCCTTCCCTTCTGCTCTCCTTCCCCTCTTCTCCTTTCCTCTCCTCTCTTCCCATGTACTCTACTCCCCATTATATTCCCTCCCTTCTGCTCTCTTTCCCCTCTCCTCTCCTCTTTCCCTCCCCTCTCCTCCCCTCCTCTCCTTCTTTTCCTTCTCCTCCCCTCCCCTCCCTTCTCCTCCCCTCCCTTCTCCTTCCCTCCCCTCCCCTCCATTCTCCTCCCCTCCCTTCCCTTCTCCTCCCCTCCCGTCTCCTCCCCTCCCTTCTCCTTCCCTCCCCTCCATTCTCCTCCCCTCCCTTCCCCTCCCCTCCCTTCTCCTTCCCTCCCCTCCATTCTCCTCCCCTCCCTTCTCCTTCCCTCCCCTCCCCTCCATTCTCCCCCCCCCCTTCTCCTTCCCTCCCTTCTCCTTCCCTCCCCTCCCCTCACTTCTCCTCCCCTCACTTCTCATTCCCTCCCCTCCCTTCTCCTTCCCTCCCCTCCATTCTCCTCCCCTCCTTTCTCCTTCCCTCCCTTCTCCATCCCTCCCCTCCCTTCTCCTCCCCTCCTTTCTCCTTCCCTCCCTTCTCCTTCCCTCCCTTCTCCTTCCCTCCCCTCCATTCTCCTTCCCTCCCTTCTCCTTCCCTCCCCTCCCTTCTCCTCCCCTCCCTTCTCCTTCCCTCCCCTCCCCTCCATTCTCCTCCCCTCCCTTCTCCTTCCCTCCCCTCCATTCTCCTC
>NW_027008517.1:60000-72500 GCF_036934945.1 Oncorhynchus masou masou
CCAGTCCTACAGGAACCAGCCACCAGCCCTCCAGTCCTACAGGAACCAGCCACCAGCCCTCCAGGCCTACAGGAACCAGCCACCAGCCCTCCAGTCCTACAGGAACCAGCCACCAGCCCTCCAGTCCTACAGGAACCAGCCACCAGCCCTCCAACCCTACAGGAACCAGCCACCAGCCCATCAGTCCTACAGGAACCAGCCACCAGCCCTCCAGTCCTACAGGAACCAGCCACCAGCCCTCCAACCCTACAGGAACCAGCCACCAGCCCTCCAGTCCTACAGGAACCAGCCACCAGCCCTCCAGGAACCAGCCACCAGCCCTCCAGTCCTACAGGAGCCAGCCACCAGCCCTCCAGTCCTACAGGAGCCAGCCACCAGCCCTCCAGTCCAACAGGAGCCAGCCACCAGCCCTCATGTCCTCCAGGAACCAGCCACAAGCCCTCCAGTCCTACAAGAGCCAGCCACCAGCCCTCCAGTCCAACAGGAGCCAGCCACCAGCCCTCATGTCCTCCAGGAACCAGCCACCAGCCCTCCAGTCCAACAGGTGCCAGCCACCAGCCCCCCATTCCAACAGGAGCCAGCCACCAGCCCTCATGTCCTCCAGGAACCAGCCACCAGCCCTCCAGTCCTACAGGAGACAGCCACCAGCCCTCATGTCCTCCAGGAACCACCCACCAGCCCTCTAGTCTGGCAGGAGCCAGCGCCAGCCCTCTAGTCCTACAGGAAACAGCCACCAGCCCTCCAGTCCTCCAGGAACCAGCCACCAGCCCTTTAGTCTGGCAGGAGCCAGCGCCAGCCCTCTAGTCCTACAGGAACCAGCCACCAGCCCTCTAGTCCTACAGGAACCAGCCACCAGCCCTCTAGTCCTACAGGAACCAGCCACCAGCCCTCGAGTCCTACAGGAACCAGCCACCAGCCCTCCAGTCCTGAAGGAACCAGCCACCGGCCCTCCAGTCCTACAAGAACCAGCCACCAGCCCTCCAGTCCTCCAGGAACCAGCCCTCCAGGAACCAGCCCTCCAGGAACCAGCCCTCCAGGAACCAGCCCTCCAGGAACCAGCCCTCCAGGAACCAGCCCTCCAGCCCTGTAGGAACCAGCCACCAGCCCTCCAGTCCTACAGGAGCCATCCACCAGCCCTCCAGTCCAACAGGAGCCAGCCACCAGCCCTCATGTCCTCCAGGAACCAGCCACCAGCCCTCCAGTCCAACAGGAGCCAGCCACCAGCCCCCCATTCCAACAGGAGCCAGCCATCAGCCCTCATGTCCTCCAGGAACCAGCCACCAGCCCTCCAGTCCTACAGGAAACAGCCACCAGCCCTCCAGTCCTCCAGGAACCAGCCACCAGCCCTTTAGTCTGGCAGGAGCCAGCGCCAGCCCTCTAGTCCTACAGGAACCAGCCACCAGCCCTCTAGTCCTACAGGAACCAGCCACCAGCCCTCGAGTCCTACAGGAACCAGCCACCAGCCCTCGAGTCCTACAGGAACCAGCCACCAGCCCTCCAGTCCTGAAGGAACCAGCCACCAGCACTCCAGTCCTACAAGAACCAGCCACCAGCCCTCCAGTTCTACAGGAACCAGCCACCAGCCCTCCAGTCCTCCAGGAACCAGCCCTCCAGGAACCAGCCCTCCAGGAACCAGCCACCAGCCCTCCAGTCCTACAGGAACCAGCCACCAGCCCTCCAGCCCTCCAGGAACCAGCCCTCCAGGAACCAGCCCTCCAGGAACCAGCCCTCCAGCCCTGTAGGAACCAGCCACCAGCACTCCAGTCCTACAAGAACCAGCCACCAGCCCTCCAGTCCTACAGGAACCAGCCACCAGCCCTCCAGTCCTGAAGGAACCAGCCACCAGCCCTCCAGTCCTCCAGGAACCAGCCCTCCAGGAACCAGCCCTCCAGGAACCGGCCACCAGCCTTCCAGTCCTACAGGAACCAGCCACCAGCCCTCCAGTCCTACAGGAACCAGCCACCAGCCTTCCAGTCCTACAGGAACCAGCCTCCAGCCCTCCAGTCCTACAGGAACCAGCCACCAGCCCTCCAGTCCTGCAGGAACCAGCCACCAGCCCTCCAGTCCTCCAGGAACCAGCCCTCCAGTCCTGCAGGAGACAGCCACCAGCCCTCATGTCCTCCAGGAACCAGCCCTCCAGTCCTGCAGGAGACAGCCACCAGCCCTCATGTCCTCCAGGAACCAGCCCTCCAGTCCTACAGGAGACAGCCACCAGCCCTCATGTCCTCCAGGAACCAGCCAAAAGCCCTCTAATCTGGCAGGAGCCAGCGCCAGCCCTCTAGTCCTACAGGAACCAGCCACCAGCCCTCCAGGAACCAGCCACCAGCCCTCCAGTCCTACAGGAGCCAGCCACCAGCCCTCCAGTCCAACAGGAGCCAGCCACCAGCCCTCATGTCCTCCAGGAACCAGCCACAAGCCCTCCAGTCCTACAAGAGCCAGCCACCAGCCCTCCAGTCCAACAGGAGCCAGCCACCAGCCCTCATGTCCTCCAGGAACCAGCCACCAGCCCTCCAGTCCAACAGGTGCCAGCCACCAGCCCCCCATTCCAACAGGAGCCAGCCACCAGCCCTCATGTCCTCCAGGAACCAGCCACCAGCCCTCCAGTCCAACAGGAGCCAGCCACCAGCCCTCATGTCCTCCAGGAACCAGCCACAAGCCCTCCAGTCCTACAAGAGCCAGCCACCAGCCCTCCAGTCCAACAGGAGCCAGCCACCAGCCCTCATGTCCTCCAGGAACCAGCCACCAGCCCTCCAGTCCAACAGGTGCCAGCCACCAGCCCCCATTCCAACAGGAGCCAGCCACCAGCCCTCATGTCCTCCAGGAACCAGCCACCAGCCCTCCAGTCCTACAGGAGACAGCCACCAGCCCTCATGTCCTCCAGGAACCACCCACCAGCCCTCTAGTCTGGCAGGAGCCAGCGCCAGCCCTCTAGTCCTACAGGAAACAGCCACCAGCCCTCCAGTCCTCCAGGAACCAGCCACCAGCCCTTTAGTCTGGCAGGAGCCAGCGCCAGCCCTCTAGTCCTACAGGAACCAGCCACCAGCCCTCTAGTCCTACAGGAACCAGCCACCAGCCCTCTAGTCCTACAGGAACCAGCCACCAGCCCTCGAGTCCTACAGGAACCAGCCACCGGCCCTCCAGTCCTGAAGGAACCAGCCACCGGCCCTCCAGTCCTACAAGAACCAGCCACCAGTCCTCCAGTCCTCCAGGAACCAGCCCTCCAGGAACCAGCCCTCCAGGAACCAGCCCTCCAGGAACCAGCCCTCCAGCCCTGTAGGAACCAGCCACCAGCCCTCCAGTCCTACAGGAGCCATCCACCAGCCCTCCAGTCCAACAGGAGCCAGCCACCAGCCCTCATGTCCTCCAGGAACCAGCCACCAGCCCTCCAGTCCAACAGGAGCCAGGCACCAGCCCCCCATTCCAACAGGAGCCAGCCATCAGCCCTCATGTCCTCCAGGAACCAGCCACCAGCCCTCCAGTCCTACAGGAAACAGCCACCAGCCCTCCAGTCCTCCAGGAACCAGCCACCAGCCCTTTAGTCTGGCAGGAGCCAGCGCCAGCCCTCTAGTCCTACAGGAACCAGCCACCAGCCCTCTAGTCCTACAGGAACCAGCCACCAGCCCTCGAGTCCTACAGGAACCAGCCACCAGCCCTCCAGTCCTGAAGGAACCAGCCACCAGCACTCCAGTCCTACAAGAACCAGCCACCAGCCCTCCAGTTCTACAGGAACCAGCCACCAGCCCTCCAGTCCTCCAGGAACCAGCCCTCCAGGAACCAGCCCTCCAGGAACCAGCCACCAGCCCTCCAGTCCTACAGGAACCAGCCACCAGCCCTCCAGCCCTCCAGGAACCAGCCCTCCAGGAACCAGCCCTCCAGGAACCAGCCCTCCAGCCCTGTAGGAACCAGCCACCAGCACTCCAGTCCTACAAGAACCAGCCACCAGCCCTCCAGTCCTACAGGAACCAGCCACCAGCCCTCCAGTCCTGAAGGAACCAGCCACCAGCACTCCAGTCCTACAAGAACCAGCCACCAGCCCTCCAGTTCTACAGGAACCAGCCACCAGCCCTCCAGTCCTCCAGGAACCAGCCCTCCAGGAACCAGCCCTCCAGGAACCGGCCACCAGCCTTCCAGTCCTACAGGAACCAGCCACCAGCCCTCCAGTCCTACAGGAACCAGCCACCAGCCTTCCAGTCCTACAGGAACCAGCCTCCAGCCCTCCAGTCCTACAGGAACCAGCCACCAGCCCTCCAGTCCTGCAGGAACCAGCCACCAGCCCTCCAGTCCTCCAGGAACCAGCCCTCCAGTCCTGCAGGAGACAGCCACCAGCCCTCATGTCCTCCAGGAACCAGCCCTCCAGTCCTGCAGGAGACAGCCACCAGCCCTCATGTCCTCCAGGAACCAGCCCTCCAGTCCTACAGGAGACAGCCACCAGCCCTCATGTCCTCCAGGAACCAGCCAAAAGCCCTCTAATCTGGCAGGAGCCAGCGCCAGCCCTCTAGTCCTACAGGAAACAGCCACCAGCCCTCCAGTCCTCCAGGAACCAGCCACCAGCCCTTTAGTCTGGCAGGAGCCAGCGCCAGCCCTCTAGTCCTACAGGAACCAGCCACCAGCCCTCTAGTCCTACAGGAACCAGCCACCAGCCCTCGAGTCCTACAGGAACCAGCCACCAGCCCTCCAGTACTGAAGGAACCAGCCACCAGCCCTCCAGTCCTACAAGAACCAGCCACCAGCCCTCCAGTCCTCCAGGAACCAGCCCTCCAGGAACCAGCCCTCCAGGAACCAGCCCTCCAGGAACCAGCCCTCCAGCCCTGTAGGAACCGGCCACCAGCCACCAGCCTTCCAGTCCTACAGGAACCAGCCACCAGCCCTCCAGTCCTCCAGGAACCAGCCACCAGCCCTCCAGTCCTAAAGGAACCAGCCACCAGCCCTCCAGTCCTGCAGGAACCAGCCACCAGCCCTCCAGTCCTCCAGGAACCAGCCACCAGCCCTCCAGCCCTGTAGGAACCGGCCACCAGCCTTCCAGTCCTACAGGAACCAGCCACCAGCCCTCCAGTCCTCCAGGAACCAGCCACCAGCCCTCCAGTCCTGCAGGAACCAGCCACCAGCCCTCCAGTCCTGCAGGAACCAGCCACCAGCCCTCCAGTCCTCCAGGAACCAGCCACCAGCCCTCCAGCCCTGTAGGAACCAGCCACCAGCCCTCTAGTCCTACAGGAACCAGCCACCAGCCCTCTAGTCCTACAGGAACCAGCCACCAGCCCTCCAGACCAGCAGGTGTCTTCAGTGTACCACTGGTATGTCTACACCATAGAAGCACTGAGGCCAAATGGCATCACTGGGAGTTCACACCATCCCACTTCTGGCATCATATCAGGCACAAAATAGGAATTGGACTTGATAGTTGTTTTCAGATTGTCCATAATATTGTTTGTGTGAACATTTAAACATTCCTAAACTGCAGCATAACTGAATGTTCCCCCCCAAAAAATATATATAAAGTTAATTTTGAATCGGTGCTGCATTTCTACTGCTCTGACAAAAAGAAAGTCTAAAAACAAGCCTTTAAAAACAGTCTTATCTCTGACCTCCCTGCCTCTATAGAGACTATAATCTGGCCAATGTCCAAGTGAAGAGGAGTTCAACAGGACAGGATGTGTAGAGAGCTGCAGAGCCCAGCCTTTACAGACTCCTTCAATAGATCAACTATCAGCTACACAGAGATACAGACACAGCAGTACAACTCTTAGAGAAGCCATGAAAGCTCCAGGCTGTGTCCTATCCCCCATTTAGTTAACTCCCTTTGACCCCCCGTTCTCCAGTCCCCTATACTGGGAGTAGGGTGTCATTTGGGGCGCACGCCCAGAGTTCCAGCAAAACAAATGTCACATAAAGAAGCTGACACCCCAGAGAGAGTTGTCGAGCCTCCGGAGAGCCTTTGTAGATCCTCAGAGCGCGGTTCGGTTCGCAGGATGCTGTTTCCGTGTTCTCTCTGTATCACAGACAATAACTCAGCAGAGCATCCCCAGTCTCCTTCCTCCGTTTCCCTTTTATCTCTCTCTCTCTCTCTTTCTCTCTTTCTCTCTCTCCACCATCTCTCTCTCCCTCCCCATCTCCCTCTCTTGCTCTCTCTCCTCCTCCTCCATCTCTCTCTCTCTCCCACCTCCATCTCTCTCTCCCTCCTCCATCTCTCTCTCTCTCTTTCTCCCTCCTCCATCTCCCTCTCTCTCTCCCTCCTCCATCTCTCTATCCCTCCCTCCATCTCTCTCTCTCTCCCTCCATTTCTCTCTCTCTCTCTCTCTCTCCCTCCCTCCCCCATCTCTCTCTCTCCACCATCTCTCTCTCCCTCCCCATCTCCCTCTCTTGCTCTCTCTCCTCCTCCTCCATCTCTCTCTCTCCCACCTCCATCTCTCTCTCCCTCCTCCATCGCTCTCTCTCTCTCTTTCTCCCTCCCCATCTCCCTCTCTTGCTCTCTCTCCTCCTCCTCCATCTCTCTCTCTCCCACCTCCATCTCTCTCTCCCTCCTCCATCTCTCTCTCTCTCTTTCTCCCTCCTCCATCTCCCTCTCTTTCTCCCTTCATATCTCTCTCTCCCTCCATCTCTCTATCCCTCCCTCCATCTCTCTCTCCCTCCATTTCTCTCTCTCTCTCTCTCTCTCCCTCCCCCATCTCTCTCTCTCTCCACCATCTCTCTCTCCCTCCCCATCTCCCTCTCTTGCTCTCTCTCCTCCTCCTCCATCTCTCTCTCTCCCACCTCCATCTCTCTCTCCCTCCTCCATCGCTCTCTCTCTCTCTTTCTCCCTCCCCATCTCCCTCTCTTGCTCTCTCTCCTCCTCCTCCATCTCTCTCTCTCTCCCACCTCCATCTCTCTCTCCCTCCTCCATCTCTCTATCCCTCCCTCCATCTCTCTTCTCTCTCTCCATTTCTCTCTCTTTCCCCCCTCCATCTCTCTCTCTCTCCTCCATCTCCCTCTCTTTCTCCCTCCATATCTCTCTCTCTCCCTCCTCCATCTCTCTATCCCTCCCTCCATCTCTCTTCTCTCTCTCCATTTCTCTCTCTTTCCCTCCTCCATCTCTCTCTCTCTCCTCCATCTCTCTCTCTCTCTCCTCCATCTCTCTCTCTCTCTCCTCCATCTCTCTCTCTCTCCCTCCATCTCTCTCTCTCTCCCTCCTCCATCTCTCTCTCTCCCTCCATCTCACCCTCTCCCTCCTCCATCTCCCTCTCTTTCTCCCTCCATATCTCTCTCTCTCCCTCCTCCATCTCTCTATCCCTCCCTCCATCTCTCTTCTCTCTCTCCATTTCTCTCTCTTTCCCTCCTCCATCCCTCTCTTTCTCCCTCCATATCTCTCTCTCCCTCCTCCATCTCTCTCTCTCTCCCTCCATCTCTCTCTCTCTCTCCATTTCTCTCTCTTTCCCTCCTCCATCCCTCTCTTTCTCCCTCCATATCTCTCTCTCTCCCTCCTCCATCTCCCTCTCTTTCTCCCTCCATATCTCTCTCTCCCTCCTCCATCTCTCTATCCCTCCCTCCATCTCTCTTCTCTCTCTCCATTTCTCTCTCTTTCCCTCCTCCATCCCTCTCTTTCTCCCTCCATATCTCTCTCTCTCCCTCCTCCATCTCTCTCTCTCTCCCTCCATCTCTCTTCTCTCTCTCCATTTCTCTCTCTTTCCCTCCTCCATCCCTCTCTTTCTCCCTCCATATCTCTCTCTCTCCCTCCTCCATCTCCCTCTCTTTCTCCCTCCATTTCTCTCTCTTTCCCTCCTCCATCCCTCTCTTTCTCCCTCCATATCTCTCTCTCTCCCTCCTCCATCTCCCTCTCTTTCTCCCTCCATATCTCTCTCTCTCCCTCCTCCATCCCTCTCTTTCTCCCTCCATATCTCTCTCTCTCCCTCCTCCATCTCCCTCTCTTTCTCCCTCCATATCTCTCTCTATCCCTCCCTCCATCTCTCTTCTCTCTCTCCATTTCTCTCTCTTTCCCTCCTCCATCCCTCTCTTTCTCCCTCCATATCTCTCTCTCTGCCTCCTCCATCTCTCTATCCCTCCCTCCATCTCTCTTCTCTCTCTCCATTTCTCTCTCTTTCCCTCCTCCATCCCTCTCTTTCTCCCTCCATATCTCTCTCTCTCCCTCCTCCATCTCCCTCTCTTTCTCCCTCCATATCTCTCTCTCTCCCTCCTCCATCTCTCTATCCCTCCCTCCATCTCTCTTCTCTCTCTCCATTTCTCTCTCTTTCCCTCCTCCATCCCTCTCTTTCTCCCTCCATATCTCTCTCTCTCCCTCCTCCATCTCTCTCTCTCTCCCTCCATCTCTCTCTCTCTCCCTCCTCCATCTCTCTCTCTCTCCCTCCATCTCTCCCTCTCCCTCCTCCATCTCTCTCTCTCTCCCTCCATCTCTCTCTCTCCCTCCTCCATCTCTCTCTCTCCCTCCTCCATCTCTCCCTCTCCCTCCTCCATCTCTCTCTCTCCCTCCTCCACCTCTCTCTCTCCCTCCTCCATCTCTCTCTCTCCCTCCTCCACCTCTCTCTCTCCCTCCTCCATCTCTCTCTCCCTCCCTCTCTCTCTTACGGAGTGGGGAAGACGCCTTGGACAGCCCACTGACCTCACGCCAGCCTGTGGAGAGACACAGTGAATTGCAGAGACAGACGCTGCACCGTTGACAGAGGGAGTGTTAGTTTGGCATGAGATGAGGAGAGACACAGTGAATTGCAGAGACAGATGCTGCACCGTTGACAGAGGGAGTGTTAGTTTGGCATGAGATGAGGAGAGACACAGTGAATTGCAGAGACAGACGCTGCACCGTTGACAGAGGGAGTGTTAGTTTGGCATGAGATGAGGAGAGACACAGTGAATTGCAGAGACAGATGCTGCACCGTTGACAGAGGGAGTGTTAGTTTGGCATGAGATGAGGAGAGACACAGTGAATTGCAGAGACAGACGCTGCACGGTTGACTGAGGGAGTGTTAGTTTGGCATGAGATGAGGAGAGACACAGTGAATTGCAGAGACAGACGCTGCACCGTTGACTGAGGGAGTGTTAGTTTGGCATGAGATGAGGAGAGACACAGTGAATTGCAGAGACAGACGCTGCACGGTTGACAGAGGGAGTGTTAGTTTGGCATGAGATGAGGAGAGACACAGTGAATTGCAGAGACAGACGCTGCACGGTTGACAGAAGGAGTGTTAGTTTGGCATGAGATGAGGAGAGACACAGTGAATTGCAGAGACAGACGCTGCACGGTTGACTGAGGGAGTGTTAGTTTGGCATGAGATGAGGAGAGACACAGTGAATTGCAGAGACAGACGCTGCACGGTTGACTGAGGGAGTGTTAGTTTGGCATGAGATGAGGAGAGACACAGTGAATTGCAGAGACAGACGCTGCACGGTTGACAGAGGGAGTGTTAGTTTGGCATGAGATGAGGAGAGACACAGTGAATTGCAGAGACAGACGCTGCACCGTTGACTGAGGGAGTGTTAGTTTGGCATGAGATGAGGAGAGACACAGTGAATTGCAGAGACAGACGCTGCACGGTTGACAGAGGGAGTGTTAGTTTGGCATGAGATGAGGAGAGACACAGTGAATTGCAGAGACAGACGCTGCACGGTTGACAGAGGGAGTGTTAGTTTGGCATGAGATGTGGAGAGACACAGTGAATTGCAGAGACAGACGCTGCACGGTTGACAGAGGGAGTGTTAGTTTGGCATGAGATGAGGAGAGACACAGTGAATTGCAGAGACAGACGCTGCACCGTTGACTGAGGGAGTGTTAGTTTGGCATGAGATGAGGAGAGACACAGTGAATTGCAGAGACAGACGCTGCACCGTTGACAGAGGGAGTGTTAGTTTGGCATGAGATGTGGAGAGACACAGTGAATTGCAGAGACAGACGCTGCACGGTTGACAGAGGGAGTGTTAGTTTGGCATGAGATGAGGAGAGACACAGTGAATTGCAGAGACAGACGCTGCACCGTTGACAGAGGGAGTGTTAGTTTGGCATGAGATGAGGAGAGACACAGTGAATTGCAGAGACAGACGCTGCACCGTTGACAGAGGGAGTGTTAGTTTGGCATGAGATGAGGAGAGACACAGTGAATTGCAGAGACAGACGCTGCACCGTTGACAGAGGGAGTGTTAGTTTGGCATGAGATGAGGAGAGACACAGTGAATTGCAGAGACAGACGCTGCACCGTTGACTGAGGGAGTGTTAGTTTGGCATGAGATGAGGAGAGACACAGTGAATTGCAGAGACAGACGCTGCACCATTGACTGAGGGAGTGTTAGTTTGGCATGAGATGAGGAGAGACACAGAGGACACGCCATGAGATGAGGAGAGACACAGAGGACACGCCATGTCTCAGGATGGTAAGTTGGTGGTTGAAGATATCCCTCCAGTGGTGTGGGGGCTGTGCTTTGGCATAGTGGGTGGGGTTATATCCTTCCTGTTTGGCCCTGTCCGGGGGTGTCCTCGGGTGGGGCCACAGTGTCTCCTGACCCCTCCTGTCTCAGCCTTCAGTATTTATGCTGCAGTAGTTTATGTGTCGGGGGGCTGGGGTCAGTTTGTTATATCTGGAGTACTTCTCCTGTCCAATTCGGTGTCCTGTGTGAATCTAAGTGTGCGTTCTCTAATTCTCTCCTTCTCTCTCTCGGAGGACCTGAGCCCTAGGACCATGCCCCAGGACTACCTGACATGATGACTCCTTGCTGTCCCCAGTCCACCTGGCCGTGCTGCTGCTCCAGTTTCAACTGAACCGCGGCCCTAGGACCATGCCCCAGGACTACTTGACATGATGACTCCTTGCTGTCCCCAGTCCACCTGGCCGTGCTGCTGCTCCAGTTTCAACTGTTCTGCCTTATTATTATTCGACCATGCTGGTCATTTATGAACATTTGAACATCTTGGCCATGTTCTGTTATAATCTCTACCCGGCACAGCCAGAAGAGGACTGGCCACCCCACATAGCCTGGTTCCTCTCTAGGTTTCTTCCTAGGTTTTGGCTTTTCTAGGGAGTTTTTCCTAGCCACCGTGCTTCTACACCTGCATTGCTTGCTGTTTGGGGTTTTAGGCTGGGTTTCTGTACAGCACTTTGAGATATCAGCTGATGTACGAAGGGCTATATAAATAAATTTGATTTGATTTGATTTGATGAGATGAGGAGAGACACAGAGGACACGCCATGAGATGAGGAGAGACACAGAGGACACGCCATGAGATGAGGAGAGAAACAGAGGACACGCCATGAGATGAGGAGAGACACAGAGGACACGCCATGAGATGAGGAGAGACAGAGGACACGCCATGAGATGAGGAGAGACACAGAGGACACGCCATGAGATGAGGAGAGACACAGAGGACACGCCATGACATGAGGAGAGACACAGAGGACACGCCATGAGATGAGGAGAGACACAGAGGACACGCCATGAGATGAGGAGAGACACAGAGGACACGCCATGAGATGAGGAGAGACACAGAGGACACGCCATGAGATGAGGAGAGACACAGAGGACACGCCATGAGATGAGGAGAGACACAGAGGACACGCCATGAGATGAGGAGAGACACAGAGGACACGCCATGAGATGAGGAGAGACACAGAGGACACGCCATGAGATGAGGAGAGACACAGAGGACACGCCATGAGATGAGGAGAGACACAGAGGACACGCCATGAGATGAGGAGAGACACAGAGGACACGCCATGAGATGAGGAGAGACACAGAGGACACGCCATGAGATGAGGAGAGACACAGAGGACACGCCATGAGATGAGGAGAGACACAGAGGACACGCCAAGAGATGTCTTCTCTTCTGGAGAAACACAGTCCTCCTTTGATATGGCAGCATGATGGACTTTCTTACAAAAGTAACAGTCAATCCTCTTAAATCCTGTCTTTATGATTCCGGCTGCCTTCAGTACCTCTCACAGACACCCAGTAAAATCTCTCTCATTCTCCTGCTAAACTTTTCCTTTCGAGAGGGACAATCACATTGATAATATCATAGAACTCTGTTTTTTGGGGTCAAATCCCTTGCAGAGCCCAGAGGAATGGTAATGGAATTTTATTGCTTTCCAAAGAGCTTGTGATTTTAGAAACAAGTGGAGGTTTTAGATAGAGGCTTAGAGAGAACCTGGACAAGCTGCAGGGAATCTGTTGGGGAAGTAAGTAGTATATATCATCTGGAGAAAATGTCAGCCTGACTGGAGGTACAGCGTCGTACGGGTTTGAGCGGGGCAGGCCATCATTGTAAATAAGAATTTGTTCTTAACTGACTTGCCTCGTTAAATAAAGGTTAAATATTTTTTTTAAGTAAATAATTGAAAACATGTTTTGTCAGTTTGATACCAGCAGAGCCCCTCTATGACCAGGTGGCTGGAGAAGTAATGTCAGTTTGATACCAGCATAGCCCCTCTATGACCAGGTGGCTGGAGAAGTAATGTCAGTTTGATACCAGCATAGCCCCTCTATGACCAGGTGGCTGGGGAAGTAATGTCAGTTTGATACCAGCAGAGCCC
>NW_027008517.1:77500-91629 GCF_036934945.1 Oncorhynchus masou masou
TGACCTCAGTAACACAGACTCACTAACAGAGACCAGGACACACAGTGACCTCAGTAACACAGACTCACTAACAGAGACCAGGACACACAGTGACCTCAGTAACACAGACTCACTAACAGAGACCAGGACACACAGTGACCTCAGTAACACAGACTCACTAACAGAGACCAGGACACACAGTGACCTCAGTAACACAGACTCACTAACAGAGACCAGGACACACAGTGACCTCAGTAACACAGACTCACTAACAGAGACCAGGACACACAGTGACCTCAGTAACACAGACTCACTAACAGAGACCAGGACACACAGACCTCAGTAACACAGACTCACTAACAGAGACCAGGACACACAGTGACCTCAGTAACACAGACTCACTAACAGAGACCAGGACACACCGTGACCTCAGTAACACAGACTCACTAACAGAGACCAGGACACACAGTGACCTCAGTAACACAGACTCACTAACAGAGACCAGGACACACAGTGACCTCAGTAACACAGACTCACTAACAGAGACCAGGACACACAGTGACCTCAGTAACACAGACTCACTAACAGAGACCAGGACACACCGTGACCTTAGTAACACAGACTCACTAACAGAGACCAGGACACACAGTGACCTCAGTAACACAGACTCACTAACAGAGACCAGGACACACAGTGACCTCAGTAACACAGACTCACTAACAGAGACCAGGACACACAGTGACCTCAGTAACACAGACTCACTAACAGAGACCAGGACACACAGTGACCTCAGTAACACAGACTCACTAACAGAGACCAGGACACACAGTGACCTTAGTAACACAGACTCACTAACAGAGACCAGGACACACAGTGACCTCAGTAACACAGACTCACTAACAGAGACCAGGACACACAGTGACCTCAGTAACACAGACTCACTAACAGAGACCAGGACACACAGTGACCTCAGTAACACAGACTCACTAACAGAGACCAGGACACACAGTGACCTCAGTAACACAGACTCACTAACAGAGACCAGGACACACAGTGACCTCAGTAACACAGACTCACTAACAGAGACCAGGACACACAGTGACCTCAGTAACACAGACTCACTAACAGAGACCAGGACACACAGTGACCTCAGTAACACAGACTCACTAACAGAGACCAGGACACACAGTGACCTCAGTAACACAGACTCACTAACAGAGACCAGGACACAGTGACCTCAGTAACACAGACTCACTAACAGAGACCAGGACACACAGTGACCTCAGTAACACAGACTCACTAACAGAGACCAGGACACACAGTGACCTCAGTAACACAGACTCACTAACAGAGACCAGGACACACAGTGACCTCAGTAACACAGACTCACTAACAGAGACCAGGACACACAGTGACCTCAGTAACACAGACTCACTAACAGAGACCAGTGACAGTAACACAGTGACAGTGACCAGTAACACAGACTCACTAACAGAGACCAGGACACACAGTGACCTCAGTAACACAGACTCACTAACAGAGACCAGGACACACAGTGACCTCAGTAACACAGACTCACTAACAGAGACCAGGACACACAGTGACCTCAGTAACACAGACTCACTAACAGAGACCAGGACACACCGTGACCTCAGTAACACAGACTCACTAACAGAGACCAGGACACACAGTGACCTCAGTAACACAGACTCACTAACAGAGACCAGGACACACAGTGACCTCAGTAACACAGACTCACTAACAGAGACCAGGACACACAGTGACCTCAGTAACACAGACTCACTAACAGAGACCAGGACACACAGTGACCTCAGTAACACAGACTCACTAACAGAGACCAGGACACACAGTGACCTCAGTAACACAGACTCACTAACAGAGACCAGGACACACAGTGACCTCAGTAACACAGACTCACTAACAGAGACCAGGACACACAGTGACCTCAGTAACACAGACTCACTAACAGAGACCAGGACACACAGTGACCTCAGTAACACAGACTCACTAACAGAGACCAGGACACACAGTGACCTCAGTAACACAGACTCACTAACAGAGACCAGGACACACAGTGACCTCAGTAACACAGACTCACTAACAGAGACCAGGACACACAGTGACCTCAGTAACACAGACTCACTAACAGAGACCAGGACACACAGTGACCTCAGTAACACAGACTCACTAACAGAGACCAGGACACACAGTGACCTCAGTAACACAGACTCACTAACAGAGACCAGGACACACAGTGACCTCAGTAACACAGACTCACTAACAGAGACCAGGACACACAGTGACCTCAGTAACACAGACTCACTAACAGAGACCAGGACACACAGTGACCTCAGTAACACAGACTCACTAACAGAGACCAGGACACACAGTGACCTCAGTAACACAGACTCACTAACAGAGACCAGGACACACAGTGACCTCAGTAACACAGACTCACTAACAGAGACCAGGACACACAGTGACCTCAGTAACACAGACTCACTAACAGAGACCAGGACACACAGTGACCTCAGTAACACAGACTCACTAACAGAGACCAGGACACACAGTGACCTCAGTAACACAGACTCACTAACAGAGACCAGGACACACAGTGACCTCAGTAACACAGACTCACTAACAGAGACCAGGACACACAGTGACCTCAGTAACACAGACTCACTAACAGAGACCAGGACACACAGTGACCTCAGTAACACAGACTCACTAACAGAGACCAGGACACACAGTGACCTCAGTAACACAGACTCACTAACAGAGACCAGGACACACAGTGACCTCAGTAACACAGACTCACTAACAGAGACCAGGACACACAGTGACCTCAGTAACACAGACTCACTAACAGAGACCAGGACACACAGTGACCTCAGTAACACAGACTCACTAACAGAGACCAGGACACACAGTGACCTCAGTAACACAGACTCACTAACAGAGACCAGGACACACAGTGACCTCAGTAACACAGACTCACTAACAGAGACCAGGACACACAGTGACCTTAGTAACACAGACTCACTAACAGAGACCAGGACACACAGTGACCTCAGTAACACAGACTCACTAACAGAGACCAGGACACACAGTGACCTCAGTAACACAGACTCACTAACAGAGACCAGGACACAGTGACCTCAGTAACACAGACTCACTAACAGAGACCAGGACACACAGTGACCTCAGTAACACAGACTCACTAACAGAGACCAGGACATACAGTGACCTCCGTAACACAGACTCACTAACAGAGACCAGGACACACAGTGACAGTGACCTCAATAACACAGACTCACTAACAGAGACCAGGACACACAGTGACCTCAATAACACAGACTCACTAACAGAGACCAGGACACACAGTGACCTCAGTAACACAGACTCACTAACAGAGACCAGGACACACAGTGACCTCCGTAACACAGACTCACTAACAGAGACCAGGACACACAGTGACCTCAATAACACAGACTCACTAACAGAGACCAGGACACACAGTGACCTCAATAACACAGACTCACTAACAGAGACCAGGACACACAGTGACCTCAGTAACACAGACTCACTAACAGAGACCAGGACACACAGTGACCTCAGTAACACAGACTCACTAACAGAGACCAGGACACACAGTGACCTCAGTAACACAGACTCACTAACAGAGACCAGGACACACAGTGACCTCAGTAACACAGACTCCCTAACAGAGACCAGGACACACAGTGACCTCAGTAACACAGACTCACTAACAGAGACCAGGACACACAGTGACCTCAGTAACACAGACTCACTAACAGAGACCAGGACACACAGTGACCTCAGTAACACAGACTCACTAACAGAGACCAGGACACAGTGACCTCCGTCACGCAGACCAAGTGAATCTGGAGCTGCAGAAAGAGATCGTGTAACTATTAGACATTAAGTCTGATTCTGTCACAATCATCTCTACATAATTCATGACCACTCGTCTCTTCCTGGGAGCAGAAGGACATAAACTCCCTCCCTCTCTGTCTCTGTCTCTCTCTCTCTCTGTCTCCCTCCCTCCCTCTCTCTCTGTCTCTCTCTCTCTGTATCTCCCTCCCTCCCTCTCTGTCTCTGTCTCTGTGTATCTCTCTCTCTCTCTCTCTCTCTCTCTCTCTCTCTCTCTCTCTCCCTCTCCCTCCCTCCCTCCCTCCCTCCCTGTCTCTCTCTCTCAATTCAATTTCAATTCAGGGGGCTTTATTGGCATGGGTAACATGTGTTAACATTGCCAAAGCAAGTAAGGTAGATAATATATAAAGTGAAATAAACAATAAAAATTAACAGTAGTAATCTCTCTCTCTCACTCTCTGTATCTCCTCCCTCCCTCCTCTCTCTCTCTCTCTCTGTCTCTCTCTCTCTCTGTATCTCCCTCCCTCTCTCTCTCTGTATCTCCCTCCCTCTCTCTCTGTCTCTCTCTCCCTCCCTCCCTGCATCTAGAAATGTGATGATGACTAGACCTGCAGCAAGCCTCTTCTAGCTATCAGCCAGTAGAGACCCGAAACAAACCATTAGTGCTGAAGGATCCCTGCTCTGCAGCTCTTCAGTATAATGGTTTCTAATGGGGGGACATTTTGGACTAGAAATAAAAAAAGGTACATTGGTTCTGATAACCAGAAGAAAAAGAACATTAAATCCTGTCCCCGTAGCAACGGCCCGATGTCAAAGTCATTATGGTCTGTCTTGGGGAGTACAGGTGTTTTGGTTCAGAGTGAACCATAAGCACATCACAGATAAACCCGGCGTGGAAGATGTTGTGAAGACATCGTTGCTTGTCTGAGATGATGAAACCCCTTGTTGGATTGGCCCCACCAGCAGGCGTCACTACGGATGAGGAGGGTGTCAGATGATGAAACCCCTTGTTGGATTGGCCCCACCAGCATGGGCGTCACTACGGACGAGGAGGGTGTCAGATGATGAAACCCCTTGTTGGATTGGCCCCACCAGCAGGCGTCACTACGGACGAGGAGGGTGTCAGATGATGAAACCCCTTGTTGGATTGGCCCCACCAGCAGGCGTCACTACGGACGAGGAGGGTGTCAGATGATGAAACCCCTTGTTGGATTGGCCCCACCAGCAGGCGTCACTATGGACGAGGAGGGTGTCAGATGATGAAACCCCTTGTTGGATTGGCCCCACCAGCAGGCGTCACTACGGACGAGGAGGGTGTCAGATGATGAAACCCCTTGTTGGATTGGCCCCACCAGCAGGCGTCACTACGGACGAGGAGGGTGTCAGAGATGATGAAACCCCTTGTTGGATTGGCCCCACCAGCAGGCGTCACTACGGACGAGGAGGGTGTCAGATGATGAAACCCCTTGTTGGATTGGCCCCACCAGCAGGCGTCACTACGGACGAGGAGGGTGTCTGAGATGATGAAACCCTTGTTGGATTGGCCCCACCAGCAGGCGTCACTACGGACGCAGGAGGTGTCAGATGATGAAACCCCTTGTTGGATTGACCCCACCAGCAGGCGTCACTACGGACGAGGAGGGTGTCAGATGATGAAACCCCTTGTTGGATTGGCCCCACCAGCAGGCGTCACTACGGACGAGGAGGGTGTCAGATGATGAAACCCCTTGTTGGATTGGCCCCACCAGCAGGCGTCACTACGGACGAGGAGGGTGTTCATACGTGGCTGTGTTTCAAATTAACCCGCTGAGCTAAAGGCTTTGCTATTGATGACAAGGTTACTTATAAAGCTAACAAGGTTCAATAAGCCACTTTCACTAAACATCCAGTCTAGTCCAGTACAGTACATTACAGTAGAGAACAGTAAAATACAGTAGAGTAGAGTACAGGAGAGTACAGTACAGTAGAGTACAGTATAGGAGAGTTCTGTAGAGTCAAGTAGAGTACAGTAGAGTAGAGTACAGTAGAGTACAGGAGAGTCAAGTAAAGTACAGTAGAGTAGAGTACAGTAGAGCACAATATGGTCATGCTGAGTACAGTAGAGTCCTGTAGAGTTCTGTAGAGTCCAGGAGAGTACAGTATAGTCAAGTAGAGTACAGTAGAGTAGAGTACAGTAGAGTACAGTAGAGCACAATATAGACATGTAGAGTACAGTAGAGTCCTGTAGAGTACAGTAGAGCACAATAGTCGTGTAGAGTACAGTAGAGTCCTGTAGAGTCCTGTAGAGCCCAGTAGAGTCATGTAGAGTCCAGTAAAGTACAGTAGAGTCATGTAGAGTACAGTAGACTACAGTAGAGCACAATAGAGTCATGTAGAGTCCCGTAGAGTCCAGTAAAGTCCTATGGGGTCCTATAGAGTCATGTAGAGTACAGTGGACTACAGTATGTATGTACTGTATGTATGTAGCCATGTAGAGTCCTGTAGAGTCCAGTAGAGTACAGTAGAGCGCATTCAAGTCCTGAAGAGTACAGTAGAGACCAGTAGAGTCCTGTAGAGTACACTAGAGCCTAGTAGAGTACAGTAGAGCCCAGTAGAGTACAGTAGAGCCCAGTAGAGTACAGTAGACTACAGTAGAGTCTTGTAGAGTACAGTAGAGTCCTGTAGAGTACAGTAGACTACAGTAGAGTCTTGTAGAGTACAGTAGAGTCCTGTAGAGTCCAGTAGACTACAGTAGAGCCCAGTAGAGTACAGTAGAGTCCTGTAAGAGTCCAGTAGAGTACAGTAGAGCCCAGTACAGTACAGTAGAGCCCAGTAGAGTACAGTAGAGCCCAGTAGAGTACAGTAGAGCCCAGTAGAGTCCAGTAGAGTACAGTAGATTCCAGTAGAGTACAGTAGAGCCCAGTAGAATACAGTAGAGCCCAGTAGAGTCCAGTAGAGTACAGTAGAGCCCAGTAGAGCCCAGTAGAGTACAGTAGAGCCCAGTAGAGTACAGTAGAGCCCAGTAGAGTCCAGTACCTGCCACATCAAACTCTATCTCCAGCGAGACCTTGCTGGTGATGCTGGAGTCTCTCAGTAGCTGATTGGTCTCTTCCAAGGTGCTGTCCTCTGTAGGGATCCCGTTTATAGACAGGATACGGTCACCTATCTGCACAATCCCACACCTGCAAAGTACACAAACACACACGACATCAAAGTCTTACCATTCTGTAATGAAAGCTAATGCACCCTTTGGTTGTGAGGTAATACATGAATGAGAATCTGAATCTGAATAATTAGCTCGTGTCTGGATTCATTTACTCGACCAGCATTGGACATAGTAGGGAAAGACAGATTCCACATCAATTCTATCTACACTAACCAACACACACACACACGCACGCATGCACGCGCACACACACACACACACACACACACACACACACACACACACACACACACACACACACACACACACACACACACACACACACACACACACACACACACACACACACACACACACACACACACACACGAACACACACACACACACACACACACACACACACACACACACACACACACACACACACACACACACACACACACACACACACACACACACACACACACACACACACACACACACACACACACACACACACACACACACACACACACACACACACGTGGTCAGAAAAGTGTTTTGGTATCGCCTCAATTAAACCACCGCCGCTTTTAACGACATATTGTCTACTTCCTCTGATAATTGCTTGCTGCAGCGTCTCACATGAATCCCTCATTACACCGGCTGCCTTCATCTGGGGGTCTCTACAGCCTACAGGTTTTATAGTTGGGTCTCTCCAGCCTACAGGTTTTATAGTTGGGTCTCTACAGCCTACAGGTTTTATAGTTGGGTCTCTCCAGCCTACAGGTTTTATAGTTGGGTCTCTCCAGCCTACAGGTTTTATAGATGGTTCTCTCCAGCCTACAGGTGTTATAGTTGGGTCTCTCCAGCCTACAGGTTTTATAGTTGGGTCTCTCCAGCCTACAGGTTTTATAGTTGGGTCTCTACAGCCTACAGGTTTTATAGTTGGGTCTCTACAGCCTACAGGTTTTATAGTTGGGTCTCTCCAGCCTACAGGTTTTATAGTTGGGTCTCTCCAGCCTACAGGTTTTATAGTTGGGTCTCTCCAGCCTACAGGTTTTATAGTTGGGTCTCTACAGCATACAGGTTTTATAGTTGGGTCTCTCCAGCCTACAGGTTTTATAGTTGGGTCTCTCCAGCCTACAGGTTTTATAGTTGGGTCTCTACAGCCTACAGGTTTTATAGTTGGGTCTCTCCAGCCTACAGGTTTTATAGTTGGGTCTCTACAGCCTACAGGTTTTATAGTTGGGTCTCTACAGCCTACAGGTTTTATAGTTGGGTCTCTCCAGCCTACAGGTTTTATAGTTGGGTCTCTACAGCCTACAGGTTTTATAGTTGGGTCTCTCCAGCCTACAGGTTTTATAGTTGGGTCTCTCCAGCCTACAGGTTTTATAGTTGGGTCTCTCCAGCCTACAGGTTTTATAGTTGGGTCTCTACAGCCTACAGGTTTTATAGTTGGGTCTCTCCAGCCTACAGGTTTTATAGTTGGGTCTCTCCAGCCTACAGGTTTTATAGTTGGGTCTCTACAGCCTACAGGTTTTATAGTTGGGTCTCTACAGCCTACAGGTTTTATAGTTGGGTCTCTCCAGCCTACAGGTTTTATAGTTGGGTCTCTACAGCCTACAGGTGTTATAGTTGGGTCTCTACAGCCTACATGTTTTATAGTTGGGTCTCTCCAGCCTACAGGTTTTATAGTTGGGTCTCTACAGCCTACAGGTTTTATAGTTGGGTCTCTACAGCCTACAGGTTTTATAGTTGGGTTTCTACAGCCTACAGGTTTTATAGTTGGGTCTCTCCAGCCTACAGGTTTTATAGTTGGGTCTCTCCAGCCTACAGGTTTTATAGTTGGGTCTCTACAGCCTACAGGTTTTATAGTTGGGTCTCTACAGCCTACAGGTTTTATAGTTGGGTCTCTACAGCCTACAGGTTTTATAGTTGGGTCTCTACAGCCTACAGGTTTTATAGTTGGGTCTCTCCAGCCTACAGGTTTTATAGTTGGGTCTCTACAGCCTACAGGTTTTATAGTTGGGTCTCTACAGCCTACAGGTTTTATAGTTGGGTCTCTACAGCCTACAGGTTTTATAGTGGGGTCTCTACAGCCTACAGGTTTTATAGTTGGGTCTCTACAGCCTACAGGTTTTATAGTTGGGTCTCTCCAGCCTACAGGTTTTATAGTTGGGTCTCTACAGCCTACAGGTTTTATAGTTGGGTCTCTACAGCCTACATGTTTTATAGTTGGGTCTCTCCAGCCTACAGGTTTTATAGTTGGGTCTCTCCAGCCTACAGGTTTTATAGTTGGGTCTCTACAGCCTACAGGTTTTATAGTTGGGTTTCTACAGCCTACAGGTTTTATAGTTGGGTCTCTCCAGCCTACAGGTTTTATAGTTGGGTCTCTCCAGCCTACAGGTTTTATAGTTGGGTCTCTCCAGCCTACAGGTTTTATAGTTGGGTCTCTACAGCATACAGGTTTTATAGTTGGGTCTCTCCAGCCTACAGGTTTTATAGTTGGGTCTCTCCAGCCTACAGGTTTTATAGTTGGGTCTCTACAGCCTACAGGTTTTATAGTTGGGTCTCTCCAGCCTACAGGTTTTATAGTTGGGTCTCTACAGCCTACAGGTTTTATAGTTGGGTCTCTACAGCCTACAGGTTTTATAGTTGGGTCTCTACAGCCTACAGGTTTTATAGTTGGGTCTCTACAGCCTACAGGTTTTATAGTTGGGTCTCTACAGCCTACAGGTTTTATAGTTGGGTCTCTACAGCCTACAGGTTTTATAGTTGGGTCTCTACAGCCTACAGGTTTTATAGTTGGGTCTCTCCAGCCTACAGGTTTTATAGTTGGGTCTCTACAGCCTACAGGTTTTATAGTTGGGTCTCTCCAGCCTACAGGTTTTATAGTTGGGTCTCTCCAGCCTACAGGTTTTATAGTTGGGTCTCTACAGCCTACAGGTTTTATAGTGGGGTCTCTACAGCCTACAGGTTTTATAGTTGGGTCTCTCCAGCCTACAGGTTTTATAGTTGGGTCTCTACAGCCTACAGGTTTTATAGTTGGGTCTCTACAGCCTACAGGTTTTATAGTTGGGTCTCTCCAGCCTACAGGTTTTATAGTTGGGTCTCTCCAGCCTACAGGTTTTATAGTTGGGTCTCTACAGCCTACAGGTTTTATAGTTGGGTCTCTACAGCCTACATGTTTTATAGTTGGGTCTCTCCAGCCTACAGGTTTTATAGTTGGGTCTCTACAGCCTACAGGTGTTATAGTTGGGTCTCTACAGCCTACAGGTTTTATAGTTGGGTTTCTACAGCCTACAGGTTTTATAGTTGGGTCTCTCCAGCCTACAGGTTTTATAGTTGGGTCTCTCCAGCCTACAGGTTTTATAGTTGGGTCTCTCCAGCCTACAGGTTTTATAGTTGGGTCTCTACAGCATACAGGTTTTATAGTTGGGTCTCTCCAGCCTACAGGTTTTATAGTTGGGTCTCTCCAGCCTACAGGTTTTATAGTTGGGTCTCTACAGCCTACAGGTTTTATAGTTGGGTCTCTCCAGCCTACAGGTTTTATAGTTGGGTCTCTACAGCCTACAGGTTTTATAGTTGGGTCTCTACAGCCTACAGGTTTTATAGTTGGGTCTCTACAGCCTACAGGTTTTATAGTTGGGTCTCTACAGCCTACAGGTTTTATAGTTGGGTCTCTACAGCCTACAGGTTTTATAGTTGGGTCTCTACAGCCTACAGGTTTTATAGTTGGGTCTCTACAGCCTACAGGTTTTATAGTTGGGTCTCTCCAGCCTACAGGTTTTATAGTTGGGTCTCTACAGCCTACAGGTTTTATAGTTGGGTCTCTCCAGCCTACAGGTTTTATAGTTGGGTCTCTCCAGCCTACAGGTTTTATAGTTGGGTCTCTACAGCCTACAGGTTTTATAGTGGGGTCTCTACAGCCTACAGGTTTTATAGTTGGGTCTCTCCAGCCTACAGGTTTTATAGTTGGGTCTCTACAGCCTACAGGTTTTATAGTTGGGTCTCTACAGCCTACAGGTTTTATAGTTGGGTCTCTCCAGCCTACAGGTTTTATAGTTGGGTCTCTACAGCCTACAGGTGTTATAGTTGGGTCTCTACAGCCTACATGTTTTATAGTTGGGTCTCTCCAGCCTACAGGTTTATAGTTGGGTCTCTACAGCCTACAGGTTTTATAGTTGGGTCTCTACAGCCTACAGGTTTTATAGTTGGGTTTCTACAGCCTACAGGTTTTATAGTTGGGTCTCTCCAGCCTACAGGTTTTATAGTTGGGTCTCTCCAGCCTACAGGTTTTATAGTTGGGTCTCTACAGCCTACAGGTTTTATAGTTGGGTCTCTACAGCCTACAGGTTTCATAGTTGGGTCTCTACAGCCTACAGGTTTTATAGTTGGGTCTCTACAGCCTACAGGTTTTATAGTTGGTCTCTCCAGCCTACAGGTTTTATAGTTGGGTCTCCAGCCTACAGGTTTTATAGTTGGGTCTCTACAGCCTACAGGTTTTATAGTTGGGTTTACATACAGGTTTTATTGGGTCTCTACAGCCTACAGGTTTTTATAGTTGGGTCTCTACAGCCTACAGGTTTTATAGTTGGGTCTCTCCAGCCTACAGGTTTTATAGTTGGGTCTCTACAGCCTACAGGTGTTATAGTTGGGTCTCTACAGCCTACATGTTTTATAGTTGGGTCTCTCCAGCCTACAGGTTTTATAGTTGGGTCTCTACAGCCTACAGGTTTTATAGTTGGGTCTCTACAGCCTACAGGTTTTATAGTTGGGTTTCTACAGCCTACAGGTTTTATAGTTGGGTCTCTCCAGCCTACAGGTTTTATAGTTGGGTCTCTCCAGCCTACAGGTTTTATAGTTGGGTCTCTACAGCCTACAGGTTTTATAGTTGGGTCTCTACAGCCTACAGGTTTTATAGTTGGGTCTCTACAGCCTACAGGTTTTATAGTTGGGTCTCTACAGCCTACAGGTTTTATAGTTGGGTCTCTACAGCCTACAGGTTTTATAGTTGGGTCTCTACAGCCTACAGGTTTTATAGTTGGGTCTCTCCAGCCTACAGGTTTTATAGTTGGGTCTCTACAGCCTACAGGTTTTATAGTTGGGTCTCTACAGCCTACAGGTTTTTATAGTTGGGTCTCTCCAGCCTAGAGGTTTTATAGTTGGGTCTCTACAGCCTACAGGTTTTATAGTTGGGTCTCTCCAGCCTAGAGGTTTTATAGTTGGGTCTCTACAGCCTAGAGGTTTTATAGTTGGGTCTCTACAGCCTACAGGTTTTATAGTTGGGTCTCTCCAGCCTACAGGTTTTATAGTTGGGTCTCTACAGCCTAGAGGTTTTATAGTTGGGTCTCTACAGCCTACAGGTTTTATAGTTGGGTCTCTACAGCCTACAGGTTTTATAGTTGGGTCTCTACAGCCTACAGGTTTTATAGTTGGGTCTCTACAGCCTACAGGTTTTATAGTTGGGTCTCTACAGCCTACAGGTTTTATAGTTGGGTCTCTACAGCCTACAGGTTTTATAGTTGGGTTTCTACAGCCTACAGGTTTTATAGTTGGGTCTCTCCAGCCTACAGGTTTTATAGTTGGGTCTCTCCAGCCTACAGGTTTTATAGTTGGGTCTCTACAGCCTACAGGTTTTATAGTTGGGTCTTTACAGCCTACAGGTTTTATAGTTGGGTCTCTACAGCCTACAGGTTTTATAGTTGGGTCTCTACAGCCTACAGGTTTTATAGTTGGGTTTCTACAGCCTACAGGTTTTATAGTTGGGTCTCTCCAGCCTACAGGTTTTATAGTTGGGTCTCTCCAGCCTACAGGTTTTATAGTTGGGTCTCTACAGCCTACAGGTTTTATAGTTGGGTCTCTACAGCCTACAGGTTTCATAGTTGGGTCTCTACAGCCTACAGGTTTTATAGTTGGGTCTCTACAGCCTACAGGTTTTATAGTTGGGTCTCTCCAGCCTACAGGTTTTATAGTTGGGTCTCTACAGCCTACAGGTTTTATAGTTGGGTCTCTACAGCCTACAGGTTTTATAGTTGGGTCTCTCCAGCCTACAGGTTTTATAGTGGGGTCTCTACAGCCTACAGGTTTTATAGTTGGGTCTCTACAGCCTACAGGTTTTATAGTTGGGTCTCTACAGCCTACAGGTTTTATAGTTGGGTCTCTACAGCCTACAGGTGTTATAGTTGGGTCTCTACAGCCTACAGGTTTTATAGTGGGGTCTCTACAGCCTACAGGTTTTATAGTTGGGTCTCTACAGCCTACAGGTTTTATAGTTGGGTCTCTCCAGCCTACAGGTTTTATAGTTGGGTCTCTACAGCCTACAGGTTTTATAGTTGGGTCTCTACAGCCTACAGGTTTTATAATTGGGTCTCTCCAGCCTAGAGGTTTTATAGTTGGGTCTCTACAGCCTACAGGTTTTATAGTTGGGTCTCTCCAGCCTAGAGGTTTTATAGTTGGTCTCTACAGCCTAGAGGTTTTATAGTTGGGTCTCTACAGCCTACAGGTTTTATAGTTGGGTCTCTCCAGCCTACAGGTTTTATAGTTGGGTCTCTACAGCCTAGAGGTTTTATAGTTGGGTCTCTACAGCCTACAGGTTTTATAGTTGGGTCTCTACAGCCTACAGGTTTTATAGTTGGTCTCTACAGCCTACAGGTTTTATAGTTGGGTCTCTACAGCCTACAGGTTTTATAGTTGGGTCTCTACAGCCTACAGGTTTTATAGTGGGGTCTCTACAGCCTACAGGTTTATAGTTGGGTCTCTACAGCCTACAGGTTTTATAGTTGGGTCTCTCCAGCCTACAGGTTTTATAGTTGGGTCTCTACAGCCTACAGGTTTTATAGTTGGGTCTCTACAGCCTAGAGGTTTTATAGTTGGGTCTCTACAGCCTACAGGTTTTATAGTTGGGTCTCTCCAGCCTAGAGGTTTTATAGTTGGGTCTCTACAGCCTAGAGGTTTTATAGTTGGGTCTCTACAGCCTACAGGTTTTATAGTTGGGTCTCTCCAGCCTACAGGTTTTATAGTTGGGTCTCTACAGCCTAGAGGTTTTATAGTTGGGTCTCTACAGCCTAGAGGTTTTATAGTTGGGTCTCTACAGCCTACAGGTTTT
>NW_027008518.1:0-91546 GCF_036934945.1 Oncorhynchus masou masou
ACAGCATGGTCAAGTTAATGTTTCTGACATTTTCAGACTACTAAACAACTGTTGATTTAGAACCACAAAGTTGCCACAAGTTGCAAAGAAAACAGAAGCTGCCTTCACTATTCCAGCACCATTTCAACATCATCAAATCACCTCTGCTTAGTCTAATACAGTGACAACTAAAAGATACCAAAAACAATTTAGTCCAATCAATGAAAGCTAAATTTGATGTGGCTGTCCATGGCTCTGATTTCTCTGTGTGTGTGTGTGTGCATTTGTGCAAGTAGAAAAAAACATGTTGACTCTACTTGTAGAGAAATTCCAATGCCATCCTCTCTTTCATGTTGACGAAACAGTCTATGACTCTGTCATACAGTACACACTTTGTTTTTGTTTTCCTAGGCTACCTGGCTAAAATGCTTGCTCGCAAGCCTAACTTCCTTTCATGGGCAACGATGTGCCGCCAGTTAACATTAGCCTACTACAGTACATTAGCTACATATTGAACTTCCATCCTCTCAGGCAAGGGGCACAATGTATGAATTAATGGTTGGATCCAAATCACCGTTATAGGCCGGTACGGAGAATTAAGTAAAACCACAAGTAAAACCACAAGTCCAAATCCCTATCTCCATCCATGGGTAATTTTGGAAAGGGCCAATTTTAGCTAGCTAGCTAGCTAGCAAACGGAGGAAAACAACACAACAAGATACAATTCATGTCTCTGTCAATTTTGTTTTGCCTTCGATGTGAAATTCAAACTGGATTCCCTTTACACTTTTTTTGGGTGTGCCAGGACCATTCACAGTTGAGCTCGCTCAGTTTAGCTCAACGCTGATTGGCTATTATTATTATTATTTTTTTAATTATCAAGGGAGGCCAAATGCTCGCTGGCTTCCCTTGCATTCAAAGCTACGGGCAGCAATAATGTTGACCACACAGCATCAGATAGATGGCCGCTGTTTTGCTCACTCGGTTGCTTTCTCCTGTGAGATTCGTTCAGCGTCTTGCGAACTGAAGGACGTTTATGTATTGTTTTATTGGTCAGTGTTTTGGGAAAGCCTGACTTCCCTTGCCATCTATGAATACACGCCACTGTTAACAGCGGTAGTAAACTGCTCAACTAAGGGGCAATGCTGTTCAATCTACCACAGACCTGGCTACCTACCAGATGGTCGTCACTGTAGTTACCACAGCCACAAATTCATAAACCCCGCCTATTTCTATAATTTTTATGATAGACAATCTTGACTTTGTGTCTGTGCTATCTAGTGGAAACCCTAACACGCAGTGCTCATCTTACCGCTGTCCCCCACCCACTCAGCAACAATGGTAGTTAATGCCGTTTTAGGTCTTCTGCTGTGTGCCTCTCCTCCATGTTCTGTGGTCAGATCCTACATGGGACTTCATTTCCCAAGAGCTCATCAATGTGATGGGTTTCTACAGTGATGTATTACAGCTTGTTCATAAACATCCAACAATCTGTTGCTCCACGTATGGTGTTTGAGAGCTGGCGCATTGTAGGCCTACTTGCAGAGCAATCATTGTACAATTTCTCCATCCCTGCCGTCACGGTTTTGGCATCTAGTCTGGTTTGTATTGCCTTACAGGACTTCTCTGCTGTCGCTTCCCTATCTCACTCTCTGACATTTTTTAAAATGTTATCGAGGATGAGGTGCTGGCCGCTTTAAATAAGTCATTTTAAAGATACATATCTCCTACTAACATATCTCCTCCTACTAACATATCTCCTACTAACATATCTCCTCCGACTAACATATCTCCTACTAACATATCTCCTCCTACTAACATATATCCTACTAACATATCTCCTCCTACTAACATATATCCTACTAACATACAGTGCCTTGCGAAAGTATTCGGCCCTCTTGAACTTTGCGACCTTTTGCCACATTTCAGGCTTCAAACGTAAAGATATAAAACTGTATTTTTTTGTGAAGAATCAACAACAAGTGGGACACAATCATGAAGTGGAACGACATTTATTGGATATTTCAAACTTTTTTAACAAATCAAAACTGAAAAATTGGGCGTGCAAAATTATTCAGCCCCTTTACTGTCAGTGCAGCAAACTCTCTCCAGAAGTTCAGTGAGGATCTCTGAATGATCCAATGTTGACCTAAATGACTAATGATGATAAATACAATCCACCTGTGTGTAATCAAGTCTCCGTATAAATGCACCTGCACTGTGATAGTCTCAGAGGTCCGTTAAAAGCGCAGAGAGCATCATGAAGAACAAGGAACACGCCAGGCAGGTCCGAGATACTGTTGTGAAGAAGTTTAAAGCCGGATTTGGATACAAAAAGATTTCCCAAGCTTTAAACATCCCAAGGAGCACTGTGCAAGCGATAATATTGAAATGGAAGGAGTATCAGACCACTGCAAATCTACCAAGACCTGGCCGTCTCCCTCTAAACTTTCAGCTCATACAAGGAGAAGACGGATCAGAGATGCAGCCAAGAGGCCCATGATCACTCTGGATGAACTGCAGAGATTTAAAGCTGAGGTGGGAGACTCTGTCCATAGGACAACAATCAGTCGTATATTGCACAAATCTGGCCTTTATGGAAGAGTGGCAAGAAGAAAGCCATTTCTTAAAGATATCAATAAAAAGTGTCGTTTAAAGTTTGCCACAAGCCACCTGTGAGACACACCAAACATGTGGAAGAAGGTGCTCTGGTCAGATGAAACCAAAATTTAACTTTTTGGCAACAATGCAAACCGTTATGTTTGGCGTAAAAGCAACACAGCTCATCACCCTGAACACAACATACCCACTGTCAAACATGGTGGTGGCAGCATCATGGTTTGGGCCTGCTTTTCTTCAGCAGGGACAGGGAAGATGGTTAAAATTGATGGGAAGATGGATGGAGCCAAATACAGGACCATTCTGGAAGAAAACCTGATGGAGTCTGCAAAAGACCTGAGACTGGGACGGAGATTTGTCTTCCAACAAGACAATGATCCAAAACATAAAGCAAAATCTACAATGGAATGGTTCAAAAATAAACATATCCAGGTGTTAGAATGGCCAAGTCAAAGTCCAGATCTGAATCCAATCGAGAATCTGTGGAAAGAACTGAAAACTGCTGTTCACAAATGCTCTCCATCCAACCTCACTGAGCTCGAGCTGTTTTGCAAGGAGGAATGGGAAAAAATTTCAGTCTCTCGATGTGCAAAACTGATAGAGACGTACCCCAAGTGACTTACAGCTGTAATCGCAGCAAAAGGTGGCGCTACAAAGTATTAACTTAAGGGGGCTGAATAATTTTGCACGCCCAATTTTTCAGTGTTTGATTTGTTAAAAAAGTTTGAAATATCCAATAAATGTCATTCCACTTCATGATTGTGTCCCACTTGTTGTTGATTCTTCACAAAAAAATACAGTTTTATATCTTTATGTTTGAAGCCTGAAATGTGGCAAAAGGTCGCAAAGTTCAAGGGGGCCGAATACTTTCGCAAGGCACTGTATCTCCTACTAACATATCTCCTACTAACATATCTCCTCCTACTAACATATCTCCTCCTACTAACTTATATCCTACTAACATACAGTGAGGCAAAAAAAGTATTTAGTCAGCCGCCAATTGTGCAAGTTCTCCCACTTAAAAAGATGAGAGAGGCCTGTAATTTTCATCATAGGCACACTTCAACTATGACAGACAAAATGAGGGGGAAAAATCAAGAAAATCACATTGTAGGATTTTAATGAATTTATTTGCAAATTATGGTGGAAAATAAGTATTTTGTCACCAACAAACAAGCAAGATTTCTGGCTCTCACAGTCCTGTAACTTCTTCTTTAAGAGGCTCCTCTGTCCTCCATTCGTTACCTGTATTAATGGCACCTGCTTGAACTTGTTATCAGTATAAAAGACACCTGTCCACAACCTCAAACAGTCACACTCCAAACTCCACTATGGCCAAGACCAAAGAACTGTCAAAGGACAACAGAAACAAAATTGTAGACCTGCACCAGGCTGGGAAGACTGAATCTGCAATAGGTAAGCAGCTTGGTTTGAAGAAATCAACTGTGGGAGCAATTATTAGGAAGTGGAATACATACAAGACCACTGATAATCTCCCTCGATCTGTGGCTCCACACAAGATCTCACCCTGTGGGGTCAAAATGATCACAAGAACGGTGAAAAAAATCCCAGAACCACACGGGGGGACCTAGTGAATGACCTGCAGAGAGCTGGGACCAAAGTAATAAAGCCTACCATCAGTAACACACTACGCCGCCAGGGACTCAAATCTTGCAGTGCCAGACGTGTCCCCCTGCTTAAGCCAGTCCATATCCAGGCCCGTCTGAAGTTTGCTAGAGAGCATTTGGATGATCCAGAAGATTTGGAGAATGTCATATGGTCAGATGAAACCAAAATATAACTTTTTGGTAAAAACTCATCTCGTCGTTTGGAGGACAAAGAATGCTGAGTTGCATCCAAAGAACACCATACCTACTGTGAAGCATGGGGGTGGAAACATCATGCTTTTGGGCTGTTTTTCTGCAAAGGGACCAGGACGACTGATCCGTGTAAAGGAAATAATGAGATTTTGTGAGATTGTATCGTGAGATTTTGAGTGAAAACCTCCTTCCATCAGCAAGGGCATTGAAGATGAAACGTGGCTGGGTCTTTCAGCATGACAATGATCCCAAACACACCGCCGGGGCAACGAAGAAGTGGCTTTGTAAGAAGCATTTCAAGGTCCTGGAGTGGCCTAGCCAGTCTCCAGATCTCAACCCCGTAGAAAATCTTTGGAGGGAGTTGAAGGTCCGTGTTGCCCAGCAACAGCCCCAGAACATCACTGCTCTAGAGGAGATCTGCATGGAAGAATGGGACAAAATACTAGCAACAGTGTGTGAAAACCTTGTGAAGACTTACAGAAAATGTTTGAAAATCATTGCCAACAAAGGGTATATAACAAAGTATTGAGATAAACTTTTGTTATTGACCAAATACTTATTTTCCACCATAATTTGCAAATAAATTAATTAAAAATCCTACAATGCGATTTTCTGTATTTTTTTCTTCATTTTGTCTGTCATAGTTGAAGTGTACCTATGATGAAAATTACAGGCCTCTCTCATCTTTTTAAGTGGGTGAACTTGCACAATTGGTGGCTGACTAAATACTTTTTTGCCCCACTGTATCTCCTACTAACATATCTCCTATTAACATATCTCCTCCTACTAACTATAACTCCTCCGACTAACATATTCCCTACTAACATATCTCCCCCTACCAACATATCTCCTCCTACTAACATATCTCCTACTAACATGTCTCCTACAAACATATCTCTCCTACTAACATATTGCCTCCTACTAACATATCTCCTACTAACATTTCTCCTCCTACTAACATATCTCCTCCTACTAACATATCCTACTAAATATCTCTACTAACATATTTCCTACTATCTCCTCCTACTAACATATCTCCTCCTACTAACCATATCTCCCTACTAACATATCTCTAACATATTTCCTACTAACATATCTCCTACTAACATAACATATCTCCTCCTCTAACTTATCTCCTCCTTCTAACATATCTAACCTCCTACTAACATATCTCCTCCTACTAACATACATGGAACTCATCAAGAATATTCCTACATAGATCCAGGAGGATAACATTTGAGAGCTGCCATTTGTCCATTGCTTTGTTTTATTTATTCATGGGTGATATTTATGGATGATTCTATCATTGTTTGGGGAATAAATAAGATTGATTTAAATATTCAATGACATCAGAGAATAATTGGAGCTGTTATGCAAATGTAAAATCCAATAGATAATTCATATCCTTCACCTCCCTACCTGTCATAACATAGTGGGTGAACTTCAATTGGTGGCTGACTAAATACTTTTTTGCCCCACTGTATCCTACTAACATATCTCCTATCTCCTAACACATATCTCCTACTAACATATCTCCTACTAACATATCTCCTCCTCTCCTCCTACTAACATATCTCCTCCTACTAACATTGCCTCCTATCTCCTCCTACTAACATATCCTCCTACTAACATATACTAACATATCTCCTACTAACATATACTAACATATTTCCTACTAACATCCTACTAACTAACATATCTCTAACATATCTCCTACTACTAACATATCTCCTACTAACATATCTCCTCCTACTAACATAAAAGCATTTTAGACAGCAGGTATAGTGTACATGGAACTATGAATGACGTACTGGTCATCAAGAATATTCCTACATAGATCCAGGAGGAGTAATGCATTTGAGAGCAGATATGCCATTTGTCCATTGCTTTGTTTTATTTATTCATGGGTGATATTTATGGATGATTCTATCATTGTTTGGGGAATAAATAAGATTGATTTAAATATTCAATGACATCAGAGCATAATTGGAGCTGTTATGCAAATGTAAAATCCAATAGATAATTCACTCATCCTTCACCTCCTTTTCAGAGAAAATGTTGTTATTGATCAATGAACTCACCAAATTGTCTCAACGATCTCATACCCCACAAGGGGCCAAAGCCTCATGGATTTTCCTCAAAAGGATGGAAAACAATAAACAGCTAGTTGGGTGTGAAACTGTCACTAATTAGTAAGGGAGTTCCTTACCTGGTTGTCTAGGTCTTAATGGAAAAAACAAAAACCCACAGACACTTGACCCTCCGTGGAATGAGTTTGACACCCGATTTAACCTATGATTCTATACAGCAGGGGCATACACTGGAGGTCTGGAGTACTGCTCATACACTGGAGATCTGGAGTACTGCTCATACAGGTCTGGAGTACTGCTCATACACTGGAGGTCTGGAGTACTGCTCATACACTGGAGGTCTGGAGTACTGCTCATACACTGGACTGGAGTACTGCTCTGGAGGTCTGGAGTACTGCTCATACACTGGAGGTCTGGAGTACTGCTCATACACTGGAGGTCTGGAGTACTGCTCATACACTGGAGGTCTGGAGGCTCATACACTGGAGGTCTGGAGGTCTGGAGGTCTGGAGTACTGCTCATACTGGAGATCTGGAGGTCTGGGTACTGCTCATACACTGGAGGTCTGTAGTACTGCTCATACACTGGAGGTCTGGAGTACTGCTCATACACAGTCTGGAGTACAGCTCATACACTGGAGGTCTGGAGTACTGCTCATACTCTGAAGATCTTGAGTACTGCTCATACACTGGAGATCTGGAGGTCTGGACTGCATACACTGGAGATCTGGAGGTCTGGAGTACTGTCTGATCTTGAGTACTGATCTGGAGTACTGCTCATACTCTGATGATCTTGAGTACTGCTCATACACTGGAGATCTGGAGGTCTGGAGTACAGCTCATACACTGGAGGTCTGGAGTACTGCTCATACACTGGAGGTCTGGAGTAATGCTCATTTATTTTAAATGTTTATTTCACCTTTATTTAACCAGGTAGGCAAGTTGAGAACAAGTTCTCATTTACAATTGCGACCTGGCCAAGATAAAGCAAAGCAGTTCGACTCATACAACGACACAGTTACACATGGAGTAAAAAAAACATACAGTCAATAATACAGTAGAAACAAGTCTATATACGATGTGAGCAAATGAGGTGAGATAAGGGAGGTAAAGGCAAAAAAAGGCCATGGTGGCAAAGTAAATACAATATAGCAAGTAAAACACTGGAATGGTAGATTTGCAGTGGAAGAATGTGCAAAGTGGAAATAAAAATAATGGGGTGCAAAGGAGCAAAATAAATAAATAAATACAGTAGGGAAAGAGGTATTTGTTTGGGCTAAATTATAGGTGGGCTATGTACAGGTGCAGTAATCTGTGAGCTGCTCTGACAGCTGGTGCTTAAAGCTAGTGAGGGAGATAAGCGTTTCCAGTTTCAGAGATTTTTGTAGTTCGTTCCAGTCATTGGCAGCACAGAACTGGAAGGAAAGGCGGCCAAAGAAAGAATTGGTTTTGGGGGTGACCAGAGAGATACAACTGCTGGAGCGCGTGCTACAGGTGGGTGATGCTATGGTGAACAGCGAGCAGAGATAATGGGGGACTTTACCTAGCAGGGTCTTGTAGATGACATGGAGCCAGTGGGTTTGGCAACGAGTATGAAGCGAGGGCCAGCCAACGAGAGCGTGCGTACAGGTCGTAATGGTGGGTAGTATATGGGGCTTTGGTGACAAAACGGATGGCAGTGTGTTAAACTGCATCCAATTAGTTGAGTAGGGTATTGGAGGCTATTTTGTAAATGACATCGGCGATGTTGAGGATTGGTAGGATGGTCAGTTTTACAAGGGTATGTTGGGCAGCATGAGTGAAGGATGCTTTGTTGCGAGATAGGAAGCCAATTCAAGATTTAACTTTGGATTGGAGATGTTTGATGTGGGTCTGGAAGGAGAGTTTACAGTCTAACCAGACACCTAGGTATTTGTAGTTGTCCACGTATGCTAAGTCAGAGCCGTCCAGAGTAGTGATGTTGGACAGGCGGGCAGGTGCAGGCAGTGATCGGTTGAAGAGCATGCATTTAGTTTTACTTGTATTTAAGAGCAATTGGAGGCCACAGAAGGAGAGTTGTATGGCATTGAAGCTTGCCTGGAGGGTTGTTAACACAGTGTCCAAAGAAGGGCCAGAAGTATACAGAATGGTGTCATCTGCGTAGAGGTGGATCAGAGACTCACCAGCAGCAAGAGCGACATCATTGATGTATACAGAGAAGAGAGTCGGTCCAAGAATTGAACCCTGTGGCACCCCTATAGAGACTGCCAGAGGTCCGGACAGCAGACCCTCCGATTTGACACACTGAACTCTATCAGAGAAGTAGTTGGTGAACCAGGCGAGGCAATCATTTGACAAACCAAGGCTGTCGAGTCTGCCGATGAGGATGTGGTGATTGACAGAGTCGAAAGCCTTGGCCAGATCATTGAATACGGCTGCACAGTAATGTTTTGTATCGATGGCGGTTAAGATATCGTTTAGGACCTTGAGCGTGGCTGAGGTGCACCCATGACCAGCTCTGAAACCAGATTGCATAGCAGAGAGGGTATGGTGAGATTTGAAATGGTCAGTAATCTGTTTGTTGACTTGGCTTTCGAAGATCTTAGAAAGGCAGTGTAGGATAGATATGTCTGTAGCAGTTTGGGTCAAGAGGGTCCCCCCCCTTTGAAGAGGGGGATGACCGCAGATGCTTTCCAATCTTTGGGAATCTCAGACGACACGAAAGAGGTTGAACAGGCTAGTAATAGGGGTGGCAACAATTTCGGCAGATACTTTTAGAAAGGGTCCAGATTGTCTAGCCCGGCTGATTTGTAGGCCCAGATTTTGCAGCTCTTTCAGAACATCAGCTGACTGGATTTGGAAGATGGAGAAATACACTGGAGGTCTGGAGTACTGCTCATACACTGGAGGTCTGGAGTACTGCTCATACACTGGAGGTCTGGAGTACAGCTCATACACTGAGGTCTAGACTACTGCTGGTTTTCTGTTCTACCTAATCATTAATGGCACCCAAGGTCTAAATCAATACATGATTAGAGGAGAACAATGAAAAATAAAGCAGTGGAACTGGCTTCCAGTCCAGATATGAATATGAGGGCTTTACAGTATGAGTTATAGGTACATGCAGCCATAAAGAAAACAGACTAGGATCCCTAAGGGTTTAGATTAAACCACTGAGGTTCTCCCATGCTCAGTCAGCACTACCAGTGTAGGGCATGTGACAATGTCAAGACGGCACTGCCATCAAGTGGACATATCATGTAAAAATCAGGGATCTCCAACTGCAGGCCTGGAGTCTGGTGCAACTTCCAGGACTAACCCTAGCACTGTTTAATAGGATCATTAAATTGCACACATCTGGTGCCCCAGGTCTAGATAAATACTGAAAATAATCAGTGAACCGTGCCTGCTGTATGAAGTCCCACCCAGTTGACCAGCGTTACCTATGCCAAAACCGGCGTCGGGTCTCGCGAGCTCTTTGGTAAACCTGCTTCAGTCTGGGATTCAAATACTGTCATCAGGTGTTTTAGCACTGGTGTAGAACACACATCTGGAAAGCTTTTCATGACAAGACCCCCCTGATAAAAAAAAAAAAAAAAAAGTTTGCCCTCTCATGTTCACTGCATCACTGATGTGATTAGAACAGCTCCTTCCGTTCATTAGCATGTACTCCTGTCAAAGACAGTGGGCTTTCAGTGTACATTATAGAAGTGGCTTCTTCACCGTGCCGTCATCTATACTGAGATGAAAGGATGTCAGCACATCCCAAAGATCTGAGAGATGAAGCCATAGACGTGAGGTTCACCAAGAGAATTTAACAATGAGAAAACCATTTGATTTTACCTGCAGTGGGTTCCAGCCAATGACTAATACATTTAGTGTGTTTACAAATCACATCATTCCCTGAAATGATCAGTAAATTAAAAGTGACAAATGCATTCTGAACATATGACAAGACTTCATGTTGCAAATAGACGACAGAGTATCACATTACAGTGAACGTTTATTCAATGTCCCAGTAGCAGATGTTACATACAAGACTAATAGTAACAAATACAACACAAGGCAGAATGTCACAACCCGAACACTGAGCCTACCCAGAAACCACCCTGTCACCCCCCCCAGGACACCATGTAGAACTGAAACAATATGGCTTTCTCTACCAGTTAGGATAGGTGGAAGTCACTTCTACTCATCTGATCATTTTAGAGCCACACAAATGCTTAGGGGACAGGGGCAAGGTGTTGGCTTCGGGACAGGAGAGCCATCCGAAATAACAGACTCCCTGAAAGGAGTAACACCGAGGTTAAGAGTCAAGGCTTTAGAAACATTTGCGGTGGACGATAGACGGGCCAGATTCCTCGTATTCCTGCTTGGAAATCCACATCTGTTGGAAGGTGGAGAGAGAGGCCAGGATGGAACCACCAATCCACACAGAGTATTTACGCTCTGGAGGGGCGATGATCTGGAGACAAGAGATATGAACGTATTCATTAGTTAAACAGGGAGATCTAAAGTGGTTTTAGTGCAGAACACATTCATAAATTAGATTTGATGAAAGTATTTGGGAAGCCAAAAAGATCACATGAGAAAAAAATTAAAAAATGGGCTAGTCGAGAGATGCCACACTGAATGCCCATAGGCTAAAAGTCACAGAATAACACGTGAATGCCCACCTTAATCTTCATAGTAGGAGGTGCCAAGCCACTGATCTCCTTCTGCATTCTATCAGCGATGCCAGGGAACATAGTGGTTCCACCTGAGAGAACAGTGTTGGCATACAGGTCTTTCCTGATGTCCACATCACACTTCATGATAGAGTTGTAGGTGGTCTCGTGCACTCCAGTGCTTTCCATTCCTACAAAAGCAAGCATGTACATGTCAATGGCAGCCCCAGGAACAGAAATTAACAGGTCTACAAGTATGGCTCTTTTAATGAGGTCAGTGAACACGCAACTGGCAAGAACCTCAGAGCTCCAGAGGACTGTATAGTGGTGAATGACTGTCACTAAGCTGAGTAACATTGTCTAGACAAGAACATTTGTACATGTATTAAAGAGTGAATCCAGTGGCCAAACTAAACCTTTGTCCGCTGATTTATAAAAAAACACATTTAAAAAAAGCCAGAAAGTTGGGTTTTTAGTGCTTATGTAGTCATATCAATACATAACTGAGGGTGCATCTTGTGCGACCTCTAGCAAGAGGAAACATTTTCAGAGCCTCCATTTTAGTAGTGGATAGAAATGACGATTTCAGGACAAAAATTACTATAGTCGCCAACCAGAGAAAAATACCTTTTAACAATTTTTTTTTTAGCTGAAGTTCCTCTTTAAAGGCAAAGAAAAACATCTCACCAATGAAGGATGGCTGGAACATGGTCTCAGGGCACCGGAAGCGCTCGTTGCCGATAGTGATGACCTGTCCATCAGGCAGCTCGTAGCTCTTCTCCAGAGAGGAACTGGAGGCAGAGGTCTTCATCTCCTGCTCAAAGTCCAGCGCCACGTAGGCCAGCTTCTCCTTGATGTCGCGCACAATCTCCCTCTCGGCCGTGGTGGTGAAGCTGTAGCCACGCTCAGTCAGGATCTTCATCAGGTAGTCCGTGAGGTCGCGTCCGGCCAGGTCCAGGCGCAGGATGGCGTGGGGAAGAGCGTAGCCCTCGTAGATGGGCACCGTGTGGCTAACGCCATCCCCGGAATCCATCACGATTCCTGTGGTGCGACCAGATGCGTACAAAGAAAGCACGGCCTGGATACCTACATACATGGCTGGGCTGTTGAAGGTCTCAAACATGATCTGGTAGAAGAATAGAAGGTGGGAATTAGGACTGAGAGACGCTTTATAAAAAGGGTGTTTTAGACACCTACAAATACTGCTAAGAATGTGAGGCCTACCGCTACCCTCAGGCAAGGTGAACAGAGTAACCCTGATGTCTACTGCTCTACATTCTGCTAGTGGATGAGGAGTCCATGTAAATAAAATGGCTGGGTTTATTTACTACTGCCACAGTGTTTATTTGTAAAAAAACACTAATGCCCCCACTTACCTGGGTCATCTTCTCCCTGTTGGCTTTGGGGTTGAGCGGGGCCTCTGTGAGCAGGACGGGATGCTCTTCAGGGGCCACACGCAGCTCATTGTAGAAGGTGTGATGCCAGATCTTCTCCATGTCGTCCCAGTTGGTAACAATGCCGTGCTCGATGGGGTACTTCAGAGTCAGGATGCCCCTCTTGCTCTGGGCCTCATCTCCCACGTAGCTGTCCTTCTGTCCCATGCCCACCATCACACCCTGGGGAAAGAGACATTACGTTACACTTTGTCCCTGCACTACGCATAAACTCAAGTTACACTACAGAAGTTGTTGGCTCAAGAGCACCCCCAGAAGGAAGAGTTCTATATAGCCTCTTCAAACTCTACCCCAAAGTCAAATATAGAGATACAGTAATGTTCTCTAAGTGGACACATGCTCAAACCATCTAAATTCCAAAATTAGGGGTATTAATATAGAGTTGGTCCCCTCCTTTGCTGCTATAATAGCCTCCACTCTTCTGAGAAGGCTTTCCACTAGATGTTTGAACAATGCTGTGGGAAATTGCTTCCATTCAGCCACAAGAACATTAGTAAAGTCAAGCACTGATGTTGAGCAAATTGGAAAGGTGGCATTCTAGGACAGTGCCACGTTGAAAGGCAAAGCTTTTCAGTAAGGCCCTTCTACTGACAACATGTGGATGAAACAGCCAAATCCACTCATTTGAAGGAGTGTCCACATATAGTTTGTGTATAAAAGTAAAGCCTATATTAAGTGAATCTGATATCCAAGAGCCCAGTATGGTTCCAACCTGATGTCTGGGTCTTCCAACAATGGAGGGGAAGACAGCACGGGGAGCATCATCCCCTGCAAAACCAGCCTTGCACATGCCTGAACCATTGTCAACCACCAGTGCAGCAATATCATCTTCAGCCATTCTGTTAAAACAAAGGAGGATTAATGAATCAAGGCCTAAAAAGCAGGAACAAAGCCATACCATTTTCTGGGTCAGGGTATATCATCAGGACAGACCACCAATTACTACAGTATAAATGAGACAAATTAGAAGTCCTCGTTAGTAAGTGTAGACATAGGACCATAGTCAGCTGTAATTCGTAACAATTAGTTAAAATGTTAAACCAGTGACTTAATAAAGAGCACTAGTCTACTAGCAGATCTTGTAAAAACAGTGGAATTGAACCAAATACAATCATTTGGAACAAAGCAAAGAATTCCAATCAGTAATTTATTTTTTCTCAATATATGGCTCCGATCCCAACAGCTCAAACACGTATTCAGACAAATCCAAGCAAAGCTGTATTTCAAATCAAGTGATTTTAACCATAGCTAGAACACATTTAGCGATACAACTCGACATTTCAGATTGGCTTTCTCAAACGGCGGGATAGTGGCGTTTGCTTACCTGTCAGTTAGGATGCTTTCTCTTCAAGAATCCGGGAATGATGTCTTCAATGAAGTGTAGCATCCACATTTCAGCAGGAGACTATATACCTCCTTTTCTCCCCAACCGTGCCTCATCCTCCGCCTTCGCGTTCACCTGCTCACACCAAATATGGGCATTGTTTTCAAAAATGGACACCGGATTGGATTGGGAGGTGTTTTACGGTGGAAGTGACCGACCGTTGTCATTCACATGGTAGCCAAACCTATGCGTTGTGATAATTGCGTTGTTTGCTCTGTAAGATGCTAACTCATATGCCTTGCGACCGTGATATATAGGCCTAAGTTCGAGACAGTAAGAAGACACAGTGGCTGAATAAATTCAACAACATCTTTGTTTCATCACAAAACCGGAGAGCAACCTCTGTCTGGTGAAGTCCTCAAAGCATATTGAATGTAACAAACAGTTACATGATCTACAGCATGGTCAAGTTAATGTTTCTGACATTTTCAGACTACTAAACAACTGTTGATTTAGAACCACAAAGTTGCCACAAGTTGCAAAGAAAACAGAAGCTGCCTTCACTATTCCAGCACCATTTCAACATCATCAAATCACCTCTGCTTAGTCTAATACAGTGACAACTAAAAGATACCAAAAACAATTTAGTCCAATCAATGAAAGCTAAATTTGATGTGGCTGTCCATGGCTCTGATTTCTCTGTGTGTGTGTGTGTGCATTTGTGCAAGTAGAAAAAAACATGTTGACTCTACTTGTAGAGAAATTCCAATGCCATCCTCCTCTCTTTCATGTTGACGAAACAGTCTATGACTCTGTCATACAGTACACACTTTGTTTTTGTTTTCCTAGGCTACCTGGCTAAAATGCTTGCTCGCAAGCCTAACTTCCTTTCATGGGCAACGATGTGCCGCCAGTTAACATTAGCCTACTACAATACATTAGCTACATATTGAACTTCCATCATCTCAGGCAAGGGGCACAATGTATGAATTAATGGTTGGATCCAAATCACCGTTATAGGCCGGTACGGAGAATTAAGTAAAACCACAAGTAAAACCACAAGTCCAAATCCCTATCTCCATCCATGGGTAATTTTGGAAAGGGCCAATTTTAGCTAGCTAGCAAACGGAGGAATACAACACAACAAGATACAATTCATGTCTCTGTCAATTATGTTTTGCCTTCGATGTGAAATCCAAACTGGATTCCCTTTACACTTTTTTTGGGTGTGCCAGGACCATTCACAGTTGAGCTCGCTCAGTTTAGCTCAACGCTGATTGGCTATTATTATTATTATTTTTTTAATTATCAAGGGAGGCCAAATGCTCGCTGGCTTCCCTTGCATTCAAAGCCACGGGCAGCAATAATGTTGACCACACAGCATCAGATAGATGGCCGCTGTTTCGCTCGCTCGGTTGCTTTCTCCAGTGAGATTCGTTCAGCGTCTTGCGAACTGAAGGACGTTTATGTATTGTTTTATTGGTCAGTGTTTTGGGAAAGCCTGACTTCCCTTGCCATCTATGAATACACGCCACTGTTAACAGCGGTAGTAAACTGCTCAACTAAGGGGCAATGCTGTTCAATCTACCACAGACCTGGCTACCTACCAGATGGTCGTCACTGTAGTTACCACAGCCACAAATTCATAAACCCCGCCTATTTCTATAATTTTTATGATAGACAATCTTGACTTTGTGTCTGTGCTATCTAGTGGAAACCCTAACACGCAGTGCTCATCTTACCGCTGTCCCCCACCCACTCAGCAACAATGGTAGTTAATGCCGTTTTAGGTCTTCTGCTGTGTGCCTCTCCTCCATGTTCTGTGGTCAGATCCTACATGGGACTTCATTTCCCAAGAGCTCATCAATGTGATGGGTTTCTACAGTGATGTATTACAGCTTGTTCATAAACATCCAACAATCTGTTGCTCCACGTATGGTGTTTGAGAGCTGGCGCTTTGTAGGCCTACTTGCAGAGCAATCATTGTACAATTTCTCCATCCCTGCCGTCACGGTTTTGGCATCTAGTCTGGTTTGTATTGCCTTACAGGACTTCTCTGCTGTCGCTTCCCTATCTCACTCTCTGACATTTTTTAAAATGTTATCGAGGATGAGGTGCTGGCCGCTTTAAATAAGTCATTTTAAAGATACATATCTCCTACTAACATATCTCCTCCTACTAACATATCTCCTACTAACATATCTCCTCCTACTAACATATCTCCTACTAACATATCTCCTCCTACTAACATATATCCTACTAACATATCTCCTCCTACTAACATATATCCTACTAACATACAGTGCCTTGCGAAAGTATTCGGCCCCCTTGAACTTTGTGACCTTTTGCCACATTTCAGGCTTCAAACGTAAAGATATAAAACTGTATTTTTTTGTGAAGAATCAACAACAAGTGGGACACAATCATGAAGTGGAACAACATTTATTGGATATTTCAAACTTTTTTAACAAATCAAAACTGAAAAATTGGGCGTTCAAAATTATTCAGCCCCTTTACTGTCAGTGCAGCAAACTCTCTCCAGAAGTTCAGTGAGGATCTCTGAATGATCCAATGTTGACCTAAATGACTAATGATGATAAATACAATCCACCTGTGTGTAATCAAGTCTCCGTATAAATGCACCTGCACTGTGATAGTCTCAGAGGTCCGTTAAAAGCGCAGAGAGCATCATGAAGAACAAGGAACACGCCAGGCAGGTCCGAGATACTGTTGTGAAGAAGTTTAAAGCCGGATTTGGATACAAAAAGATTTCCCAAGCTTTAAACATCCCAAGGAGCACTGTGCAAGCGATAATATTGAAATGGAAGGAGTATCAGACCACTGCAAATCTACCAAGACCTGGCCGTCCCTCTAAACTTTCAGCTCATAGAAGGAGAAGACGGATCAGAGATGCAGCCAAGAGGCCCATGATCACTCTGGATGAACTGCAGAGATCTACAGCTGAGGTGGGAGACTCTGTCCATAGGACAACAATCAGTCGTATATTGCACAAATCTGGTCTTTATGGAAGAGTGGCAAGAAGAAAGCCATTTCTTAAAGATATCCATAAAAAGTGTTGTTTAAAGTTTGCCACAAGCCACCTGGGAGACACACCAAACATGTGGAAGGTGTTCTGGTCAGATGAAACCAAAATTGAACTTTTTGGCAACAATGCAAAATGTTATGTTTGGCATAAAAGCAACACAGCTCATCACCCTGAACACAACATACCCACTGTCAAACATGGTGGTGGCAGCATCATGGTTTGGGCCTGCTTTTCTTCAGCAGGGACAGGGAAGATGGTTAAAATTGATGGGAAGATGGATGGAGCCAAATACAGGACCATTCTGGAAGAAAACCTGATGGAGTCTGCAAAAGACCTGAGACTGGGACGGAGATTTGTCTTCCAACAAGACAATGATCCAAAACATAAAGCAAAATCTACAATGGAATGGTTCAAAAATAAACATATCCAGGTGTTAGAATGGCCAAGTCAAAGTCCAGATCTGAATCCAATCGAGAATCTGTGGAAAGAACTGAAAACTGCTGTTCACAAATGCTCTCCATCCAACCTCACTGAGCTCGAGCTGTTTTGCAAGGAGGAATGGGAAAAAATTTCAGTCTCTCGATGTGCAAAACTGATAGAGACATACCCCAAGTGACTTACAGCTGTAATCGCAGCAAAAGGTGGCGCTACAAAGTATTAACTTAAGGGGGCTGAATAATTTTGCACGCCCAATTTTTCAGTTTTTGATTTGTTAAAAAAGTTTGAAATATCCAATAAATGTCGTTACACTTCATGATTGTGTCCCACTTGTTGTTGATTCTTCACAAAAAAATACAGTTTTATATCTTTGTTTGAAGCCTGAAATGTGGCAAAAGGTCGCAAAGTTCAAGGGGGCCGAATACTTTCGCAAGGCACTGTATCTCCTACAAACATATCTCCTACTAACATATCTCCTCCTACTAACATATCTCCTCCTACTAACTTATATCCTACTAACATACAGTGGGTTAAAAAAGTATTTAGTCAGCCACCAATTGTGCAAGTTCTCCCACTTAAAAAGATGAGAGAGGCCTGTAATTTTCATCATAGGCACACTTCAACTATGACAGACAAAATGAGGGGGAAAAAATCAAGAAAATCACATTGTAGGATTTTAATGAATTTATTCGCAAATTATGGTGGAAAATAAGTATTTTTCACCAACAAACAAGCAAGATTTCTGGCTCTCACAGTCCTGTAACTTCTTCTTTAAGAGGCTCCTCTGTCCTCCATTCGTTACCTGTATTAATGGCACCTGCTTGAACTTGTTATCAGTATAAAAGACACCTGTCCACAACCTCAAAAGTCACACTCCAAACTCCACTATGGCCAAGACCAAAGAACTGTCAAAGGACAACAGAAACAAAATTGTAGACCTGCACCAGGCTGGGAAGACTGAATCTGCAATAGGTAAGCAGCTTGGTTTGAAGAAATCAACTGTGGGAGCAATTATTAGGAAGTGGAATACATACAAGACCACTGATAATCTCCCTCGATCTGTGGCTCCACACAAGATCTCACCCTGTGGGGTCAAAATGATCACAAGAACGGTGAAAAAAATCCCAGAACCACATGGGCGGACCTAGTGAATGACCTGCAGAGAGCTGGGACCAAAGTAATAAAGCCTACCATCAGTAACACACTACGCCGCCAGGGACTCAAATCTTGCAGTGCCAGACGTGTCCCCCTGCTTAAGCCAGTCCATATCCAGGCCCGTCTGAAGTTTGCTAGAGAGCATTTGGATGATCCAGAAGATTGGGAGAATGTCATATGGTCAGATGAAACCAAAATATAACTTTTTGGTAAAAACTCAACTCGTCGTTTGGAGGACAAAGAATGCTGAGTTGCATCCAAAGAACACCATACCTACTGTGAAGCATGGGGGTGGAAACATCATGCTTTTGGGCTGCTTTTCTGCAAAGGGACCAGGACGACTGATCCGTGTAAAGGAAATAATGAGATTTTGTGAGATTGTATCGTGAGATTTTGAGTGAAAACCTCCTTCCATCAGCAAGGGCATTGAAGATGAAACGTGGCTGGGTCTTTCAGCATGACAATGATCCCAAACACACCGCCGGGGCAACGAAGAAGTGGCTTCGTAAGAAGCATTTCAAGGTCCTGGAGTGGCCTAGCCAGTCTCCAGATCTCAACCCCGTAGAAAATCTTTGGAGGGAGTTGAAGGTCCGTGTTGCCCAGCAACAGCCCCAGAACATTACTGCTCTAGAGGAGATCTGCATGGAAGAATGGGACAAAATACTAGCAACAGTGTGTGAAAACCTTGTGAAGACTTACAGAAAATGTTTGAAAATCATTGCCAACAAAGGGTATATAACAAAGTATTGAGATAAACTTTTGTTATTGACCAAATACTTATTTTCCACCATAATTTGCAAATAAATTAATTAAAAATCCTACAATGCGATTTTCTGTATTTTTTTCTTCATTTTGTCTGTCATAGTTGAAGTGTACATATGATGAAAATTACAGGCCTCTCTCATCTTTTTAAGTGGGTGAATTGGTGCACAATACTTTTTGCCCCACTGTATCTCCTACTAAATATCTCCTATTAACATTCCTCCTACTAACACTGTATTCCTACTAACATACTAACATATCTCCTCCTACTAACATATCCCTACTAACATATCTCATAACATATCTCCTACTAACATATCTCCTACTAACATATCTCCCCCTACAACATATCTCCTCCTAACATATATCTCCTCCTACTAACATATCTCCTACTAACAACATATCTCCTCCTACTAACATATCATATCTCCCCTACTAACATATCTCCTACTCCTACTAACATATCTCCTACTAACATGTCTCCTACTAAACATATCTCCTCCTACTAACATATTGTTTTATTTATTCCTCCTACTAACATATCTCCATAACTGCCTCCTACTAACATATCTCCTACTAACATTTCTCCTCCTACTAACATATCTCCTCCTATCTCCTACTAACATATCCCTACTAACATATACTCATATCCCCTACTTACATACTAACATATCTCTACTAACATAAAAGCATTTTAGACAGCAGGTATAGTGTACATGGAACTCTGGTCATCAAGAATACAAGATCCAGGAGGAGTAATGCATTTGAGAGCAGATATGCCATTTGTCCATTGCTTTGTTTTATTTACTAACATTGTTTGGGGAATAAATAAGATTGATTTAAATATTCAATGACATCAGAGAATAATTCCTACAAAATGTAAAATCCAATAGATAATTCACTCATCCTACTAACATTTCTCCTCCTACTAACATATTCTCCTACTAACATATCTCCTACTAACATATCTCCTCCTACTAACATATCTACTAACATATCTCCTACTAACATATCTCATATCTCCTACTAACATATCTCCTCTACTAACATATTGCCTCCTACTAACATATCTCCTACTAACATATCTCCTCCTACTAACATATCTCCTCCATTCTAACATATCTCTCCTAACTACTAACATATCTCTACTACTAACATATCTCCTACTAACATATCTCCTCCTACTAACATAAAAGCATTTTAGACAGCAGGTATAGTGTACATGGAACTATGAATGAGGTACTGGTCATCAAGAATATTCCTACATAGATCCAGGAGGATTAATGCATTTGAGAGCAGATATGCCATTTGTTCATTGCTTTGTTTTATTAATTCATGGGTGATATTTATGGATGATTCTATCATTGTTTGGGGAATAAATAAGTTTAAATTAAATATTCAATGACATCAGAGCATAATTGGAGCTGTTATGCAAATGTAAAATCCAATAGATAATTCACTCATCCTTTACCTCCTTTTCAGAGAAAATGTTGTTATTGATCAATGAACTCACCAAATTGTCTCAACGATCTCATACCCCACAAGGGGCCAAAGCCTCATGGATTTTCCTCAAAAGGATGGAAAACAATAAACAGCTAGTTGGGTGTGAAACTGTCACTAATTAGTAAGGGAGTTCCTTACCTGGTTGTCTAGGTCTTAATGGAAAAAACAAAAACCCACAGACACTTGACCCTCCGTGGAATGAGTTTGACACCCGATTTAACCTATGATTCTATACAGCAGGGGCATACTCTGGAGTACAGCTCATACACTGGAGGTCTGGAGTACTGCTCATACACTGGAGATCTGGAGGTCTGGAGTACTGCTCATACACTGGAGATCTGGAGTACTGCTCATACACTGGAGGTCTGGAGTACTGCTCATACACTGGAGGTCTGGAGTACTGCTCATACACTGGAGGTCTGGAGTACTGCTCATACACTGGAGGTCTGGAGTACTGCTCATACACTGGAGGTCTGGAGTACTGCTCATACACTGGAGGTCTGGAGTACTGCTCATACACACTGGAGGTCTGGAGGTCTGGAGTACTGCTCATACACTGGAGATCTGGAGGTCTGGTGTACTGCTCATACACTGGAGGTCTGGACATACACTGGAGGTCTGGAGTACTGCTCATACACTGGAGGTCTGGAGTACTGCTCATACACTGGAGATCTGGAGGTCTGGAGTACTGCTCATACACTGGAGGTCTGGAGTACTGCTCATTTATTTTAACTGGAGGTCTATACTTCACTCTGAAGATCTTGAGTACTGCTCATGCACTGGAGATCTGGAGGTCTGGAGTACTGCTCATACACTGGAGGTCTGGAGTACTGCTCATTTATTTTAAATGTTTATTTCACCTTTATTTAACCAGGTAGGCAAGTTGAGAACAAGTTCTCATTTACAATTGCGACCTGGCCAAGATAAAGCAAAGCAGTTCGACTCATACAACGACACAGTTACACATGGAGTAAAACAAACATACAGTCAATAATACAGTGTAAACAAGTCTACATACGATGTGAGCAAATGAGGTGAGATAAGGGAGGTAAAGGCAAAAAAAAGGCCATGGTGGCAAAGTAAATACAATATAGCAAGTAAAACACTGGAATGGTAGATTTGCAGTGGAAGAATGTGCAAAGTGGAAATAAAAATAATGGGGTGCAAAGGAGCAAAATAAATAAATAAATACAGTAGGGAAAGAGGTATTTGTTTGGGCTAAATTATAGGTGGGCTATGTACAGGTGCAGTAATCTGTGAGCTGCTCTGACAGCTGGTGCTTAAAGCTAGTGAGGGAGATAAGCGTTTCCAGTTTCAGAGATTTTTGTAGTTCGTTCCAGTCATTGGCAGCACAGAACTGGAAGGAAAGGCGGCCAAAGAAAGAATTGGTTTTGGGGGTGACCAGAGAGATATACCTGCTGGAGCGCGTGCTACAGGTGGGTGATGCTATGGTGATCAGCGAGCAGAGATAAGGGGGGACTTTACCTAGCAGGGTCTTGTAGATGACATGGAGCCAGTGGGTTTGGCAACGAGTATGAAGCGAGGGCCAGCCAACGAGAGCGTACAGGTCGTAATGGTGGGTAGTATATGGGGCTTTGGTGACAAAATGGATGGCAGTGTGTTAAACTGCATCCAATTAGTTGAGTAGGGTATTGGAGGCTATTTTGTAAATGACATCGGCGATGTCGAGGATTGGTAGGATGGTCAGTTTTACAAGGGTATGTTGGGCAGCATGAGTGAAGGATGCTTTGTTGCGAGATAGGAAGCCAATTCTAGATTTAACTTTGGATTGGAGATGGTTGATGTGGGTCTGGAAGGAGAGTTTACAGTCTAACCAGACACCTAGGTATTTGTAGTTGTCCACGTATGCTAAGTCAGAGCCGTCCAGAGTAGTGATGTTGGACAGGCGGGCAGGTGCAGGCAGTGATCGGTTGAAGAGCATGCATTTAGTTTTACTTGTATTTAAGAGCAATTGGAGGCCACAAAAGGAGAGTTGTATGGCATTGAAGCTTGTCTGGAGGGTTGTTAACACTGTCCAAAGAAGGGCCAGAAGTATACAGAATGGTGTCATCTGCGTAGAGGTGGATCAGAGACTCACCAGCGGCAAGAGCGACATCATTGATGTATACAGAGAAGAGAGTCGGTCCAAGAATTGAACCCTGTGGCACCCCCATAGAGACTGCCAGAGGTCCGGACAGCAGACCCTCCGATTTGACACACTGAACACTATCAGAGAAGTAGTTGGTGAACCAGGCGAGGCAATCATTTGACAAACCAAGGCTGTCGAGTCTGCCGATGAGGATGTGGTGATTGACAGAGTCGAAAGCCTTGGCCAGATCATTGAATACGGCTGCACAGTAATGTTTTGTATCGATGGCGGTTAAGATATCGTTTAGGACCTTGAGCGTGGCTGAGGTGCACCCATGACCAGCTCTGAAACCAGATTGCATAGCAGAGAGGGTATGGTGAGATTTGAAATGGTCAGTAATCTGTTTGTTGACTTGGCTTTCGAAGATCTTAGAAAGGCAGTGTAGGATAGATATGTCTGTAGCAGTTTGGGTCAAGAGGGTCCCCCCCTTTGAAGAGGGGGGTGACCGCAGATGCTTTCCATTCTTTGGGAATCTCAGACGACACGAAAGAGGTTGAACAGGCTAGTAATAGGGGTGGCAACAATTTCGGCAGATACTTTTAGAAAGGGTCCAGATTGTCTAGCCCGGCTGATTTGTAGGCCCAGATTTTGCAGCTCTTTCAGAACATCAGCTGACTGGATTTGGGAGACGGAGAAATACACTGGAGGTCTGGACTACTGCTGGTTTTCTGTTCTACCTAATCATTAATGGCACCCAAGGTCTAAATCAATACATGATTAGAGGGGAACAATGAAAAATAAAGCAGTGGAACTGGCTTCCAGTCCAGATATGAATATGAGGGCTATACAGTATCAGTTCTAGGTACATGCAGCCACCAAAAAGACTAAGATTCTTAAGGGTTTAGATTAAACCACTGAGGTTCCCCCATGCTCGGTCAGCACTACCAGTGTCGGTCATGTGACAATGTGAAGACGGCACTGCCATCTAGTGGACATAGCATGTAAATCAGGGCTCTCCAACTGCAGGCCTGGAGTCTGCAGGTGTTACTTCCAGGACTAACTCGAGCGCTGTTCGATAGGATCATTAAATTACACCCATCTGGTGCCCCAGGTCTAGATAAATACTGAAAATAATCAGTGAATCTGGCTCGAGGTAAATGTGCCTGCCATATGAAGTTCCACCCAGTTGACCAGCACTACCGACGCCAAAACAGGCGTCGGGTCTTGCGAGCTCTTTGGTATACTCACCTGCGATTTAAATACTGTCATCAGGTGTTTTAGCACTGGTGTAGAACACCCACCTGCAAAGCTTTTCATGACAAGACCCCCATGATATAGAATTAGCTGTCCTCTTATGTTCACGTCATCACTGATGTGATGAGAACAGCTACTTCCGTTCATTAGCATGTACTCCTGTCAAAGACAGTGGGCTTTCAGTGTACATTATAGAAGTGGCTTCTTCACCTTGCCGTCATCTAGACTGAGATGAAAGGATGTCAGCACATCCCAAAGATCTGAGAGATGAAGCCATAGACGTGAGGTTCACCAAGAGAATTTAACAATGAGAAAACCATTTGTCACCCATTTGATTTAACCTGCAGTGGGTTCCAGCCAATGACTAATACATTTAGTGTGTTTACAAATCACATCATTCCCTGAAATGATCAGTAAATTAAAAGTGACAAATGCATTCTGAACATATGACAAGACTTCATGTTGCAAATAGACAGAGTATCACATTACAGTGAACGTTTATTCAATGTCCCAGTAGCAGATGTTACATACAAGACTAATAGTAACAAATACAACACAAGGCAGAATGTCACAACCCGAACACTGAGCCTACCCAGAAACCACCCTGTCACCCCCCCCAGGACACCATGTAGAACTGAAACAATATGGCTTTCTCTACCAGTTAGGATAGGTGGAAGTCACTTCTACTCATCTGATCATTTTAGAGCCACACAAATGCTTAGGGGACAGGGGCAAGGTGTTGGCTTCTGGACAGGAGAGCCATCCGAAATAACAGACTCCCTGAAAGGAGTAACACCGAGGTTAAGAGTCAAGGCTTTAGAAACATTTGCGGTGGACGATAGACGGGCCAGATTCCTCGTATTCCTGCTTGGAAATCCACATCTGTTGGAAGGTGGAGAGAGAGGCCAGGATGGAACCACCAATCCACACAGAGTATTTACGCTCTGGAGGGGCGATGATCTAGAGACAAGAGATATGAACGTATTCATTAGTTAAACAGGGAGATCTAAAGTGGTTTTAGTGCAGAACACATTCATAAATTAGATTTGATGAAAGTATTTGGGAAGCCAAAAAGATCACATGAGAAAAAATAAAATGGGCTAGTCGAGAGATGCCACACTGAATGCCCATGGGCTAAAAGTCACAGAATAACACGTGAATGCCCACCTTAATCTTCATAGTAGGAGGTGCCAAGCCACTGATCTCCTTCTGCATTCTATCAGCGATGCCAGGGAACATAGTGGTTCCACCAGAGAGAACAGTGTTGGCATACAGGTCTTTCCTGATGTCCACATCACACTTCATGATAGAGTTGTAGGTGGTCTCGTGCACTCCAGTGCTTTCCATTCCTACAAAAGCAAGCATGTACATGTCAATGGCAGCCCCAGGAACAGAAATTAACAGGTCTACAAGTATGGCTCTTTTAATGGTCAGTGAACACGCAACTGGCAAGAACCTCAGAGCTCCAGAGGATTGTATGAATGAATGACTGTCACTAAGCTGAGTAACATTGTCTAGACAAGAACATTTGTACATGTATTAAAGAGTGAATCCAGTGGCCAAATTAAACCTTAGTTCGCTGATTTATAAAAAATACATTTAAAAAAAGCCAGAAAGTTGGGTTTTTAGTGCTTATGTAGTCATATCAATACATAACTGAGGGTGCATCTTGTGCGACCTCTACCAAGAGGAAACATTTTCAGAGCCTCCATTTTAGTAGTGGATAGAAATGACGATTTCAGGACAAAAATTACTATAGTCGCCAACCAGAGAAAAATACCTTTTAACAATTTTTTTTTAGCTGAAGTTCCTCTTTAAAGGCAAAGAAAAACATCTCACCAATGAAGGATGGCTGGAACATGGTCTCAGGGCACCGGAAGCGCTCGTTGCCGATAGTGATGACCTGTCCATCAGGCAGCTCGTAGCTCTTCTCCAGAGAGGAACTGGAGGCAGAGGTCTTCATCTCCTGCTCAAAGTCCAGCGCCACGTAGGCCAGCTTCTCCTTGATGTCGCGCACAATCTCCCTCTCGGCCGTGGTGGTGAAGCTGTAGCCACGCTCAGTCAGGATCTTCATCAGGTAGTCCGTGAGGTCGCGTCCGGCCAGGTCCAGACGCAGGATGGCGTGGGGAAGAGCGTAGCCCTCGTAGATGGGCACCGTGTGGCTAACGCCATCCCCGGAATCCATCACGATTCCTGTGGTGCGACCAGATGCGTACAAAGAAAGCACGGCCTGGATACCTACATACATGGCTGGGCTGTTGAAGGTCTCAAACATGATCTGGTAGAAGAATAGAAGGTGGGAATTAGGACTGAGAGACGCTTTATAAAAAGGGTGTTTTAAGCACCTACAAATACTGCTCAGAATGTGAGGCCTACCGCTACCCTCAGGCAAGGTGAACAGAGTAACCCTGATGTCTACATTCTGCTAGTGGATGAGGAGTCCATGTAAATAAAATGGCTGGGTTTATTTACTACTGCCACAGTGTTTATTTGTAAAAAACACTAATGCCCCCGCTTACCTGGGTCATCTTCTCCCTGTTGGCTTTGGGGTTGAGCGGGGCCTCTGTGAGCAGGACGGGATGCTCTTCAGGGGCCACACGCAGCTCATTGTAGAAGGTGTGATGCCAGATCTTCTCCATGTCGTCCCAGTTGGTAACAATGCCGTGCTCGATGGGGTACTTCAGAGTCAGGATGCCCCTCTTGCTCTGGGCCTCATCTCCCACGTAGCTGTCCTTCTGTCCCATGCCCACCATCACACCCTGGGGAAAGAGACATTACGTTACACTTTGTCCCTGCACTACGCATAAACTGAGGTTACACTACAGAAGTTGTTTTCATCAAATGTTCTTGAGTTGCCTGTATGTTTCACTAAACAGCAAATCAAATTAGAGATACTTAATGTTCTCAGTGAAATGCTCAAACAATCTTTCCAGTTTTAGGGGTACCAATATCATGCTGTTGTTAGTGGGTTTGGGGAGGAGTGTCCCTTTCTTTTTAATGAGGCCATTTCTGGCCAAAATTTGTCCATTTCGTGGACCTCTTGGCTCAAGAGCACCCCCAGAAGGAAGAGTTCTGCATAGACTCTTCAAACTATCCCAAAGTCAAATATAGGAGATAGAGAACATTACTGTAAGTACACACATGCTCAAACATCTAAATTCCAAAATCAGGGGTATTAATATAGAGTTGGTCCCCTCCTTTGCTGCTATAATAGCCTCCACTCATCTGAGAAGGCTTTCCACTAGATGTTTGAACAATGCTTTGGGGAATTGCTTCCATTCAGCCACAAGAGCATTAGTGAAGTCAGGCACTGATGTTGAGCAAATAGGCCTGACCATTGTCAGTCGGTGTTCCACTTCATCACAAAAGTGTTCGATGGGGTTGATGAATCAAGGCTCTGAGCAGGCCAAAGTTCTTCCATACGATCCACAGACCATTTCTGTATGGACCTCACTTTGTGCACAGGAGTATTGTCATGCTGAAACAGGAAATGGTCTTCACCCAAACTGTTGCCACAAAGACAAGAGCACAGAATGGCATTGTATGCTGTAGTGTTAAGATTTCCCATTAATTAATTAATGTTTAAGCCTGAAACATAAAAAAACAGCCCCAGACCATTATTCCTCCACCAAACTTTAGTTGACACTACACAGTCGACAGGTAGCTTCTCCTGGCATCTGCCAAACCCAGATTCATCAGTCGGACTGCAAGATGGTGAAGCTTGAGTCAGCACTCAAACAGTAAGCATTTTTCCATATATGCTCCAGAGTCCAACAGCTCAAACAGTATTCAGACAAATCCAGCAAAGCTGTATGCGCAAGTGATCTTAGGCTTGGGTGCAGCCATAACTAGAAAATAATTCATTAAGCTCCCGACAACAGTTCTTGTGCTCAAACGGCGGGATAGGGGCAGTTTGAAACCGGTAGAGAATGTTGCAAAGAAGGTCAGACCATTTTACATGTCAGCAATCCCATTCTGTGAGCTTGTGTGGCCTCCACTTCACAGCTGAGCTATTGTTGCTCCTAATGTTTCCACTTCAATAACAGTGCTTACAGTTGACCAGGGCACCTAGCAGGGCATTGGAATTTGACAAACTGAGTTGGAAAGGTGGCATTCTAGGACAGTGCCACGTTGAAAGGTCAGAGCTTTTCAGTAAGGCCCTTCTACTGACAACATGTGGATGAAACAGCCAAATCCACTCATTTGAGGAGTTGTCCACATATAGTTTGTGTATAAAAGTATAGCCTATATTAAGTGAATCCGATATCCAAGAGCCCAGTATGGTTCCAACCTGATGTCTGGGTCTTCCAACAATGGTGGGAAGACAGCAAGGGAGCATCATCCCCTGCAAAACCAGCCTTGCACATGCCTGAACCATTGTCAACCACCAGTGCAGCAATATCATCTTCAGCCATTCTGTTAAAACAAAGGAGGATTAATGAATCAAGGCCTAAAAAGCAACAACAAAGCCATACCATTTTCTGGGTCAGGGTATATCATCAGGACAGACCACCAATTACTACAGTATAAATGAGACAAATTAGAAGTCCTCATTAGTAAGTGCAGACATAGGACCATAGTCAGCTGTAATTCGTAACAATTAGTTAAAATGTTTAACCAGTGACTAAAAGAGCACTAGTCTACTAGCAGATCTTGTAAAAACAGTGGAATTGAACCAAATACAATCATTTGGAACAAAGCAAAGAATTCCAATCAGTAATTTATTTTTTCTCAATATATGGCTCCGATCCAAACAGCTCAAACACTTATTCAGACAAATCCAAGCAAAGCTGTATTTAAAAATCAAGTGATTTTAACCATAGCTAGAACACATTTAGCGATACAACTCGACATTTCAGATTGGCTTTCTCAAACGGCGGGATAGTGGCGTTTGCCTTACTTGTCAGTGGGGATGCTTTCTCTTCAAGAATCCGGGAATGATGTATGTCTTCAATGAAGTGTAGCAATCCACATTTCAGCAGGATACTATATACATTGTTTCTCTATAAATGTTAACTCATCCTCCGCCTTCGCGTTCACCTGCTCACACCAAATATGGGCATTGTTTTCAAAAATAAGACACACGGATTGGATTGGGAATAAATTCAACGGTGGAACACCTACCGTTGTCATTCCATCAGCCAAAACTGCGAGTGAAAATTGCGTTGTCTGGTGAAGATCCTAACTCAGCATATTGAATGTAACAAACAGTTACAGGATCTACAGCATGGTCAAGCTACTGTTTCTGACATTTTCAGACTACTAAACAACTGTTGATTTAGAACCACAGAGAGTTACCACAAGTTGCAAAGAAAACAGAAGCTGCCTTCACTATTCCAGCACCATTTCAACATCATCAAATCACCTCTGCTTAGTCTAATACAGTGACAACTAAAAGATACCAAAAACAATTTAGTCCAATCAATGTAAGCTCAATGTGATGTGGCTGTCCATGGTTCTGACTTCTGTGTGTGTGTGTGTGTGTGCATTTGTGCAAGTAGAAAAAAACATGTTGACTCTACTTGTAGAGAAATTCCAATGCCATCCTCCTCTCTTTCATGTTGACCAAACAGTTTATGACTCTGTCATACAGTACACACTTTGTTTTTGTTTTCCTAGGCTACCTGGCTAAAATGCTTGCTCGCAAGCCTAACTTCCTTTCATGGGCAACGATGTGCCGCTAGTTAACATTAGCCTACTACAGTACATTAGCTACATATTGAACTCCCATCCTCTCAGGCCAGGGGCACAATGTATGAATTAATGGTTGGATCAAAATCACCGTTATAATCATTCGCCAGTACGGAGAATTAAGTAAAACCACAAGTCCAATTACCCATCCATGGGTAATTTAGGAAAGGGCCAATTTTAGCTAGCTAGCAAACGGAGGAAAACAGCACAATGAGATACAATTCATGTTTCTGTCAATTATGTTTTGCCTTTGATGTGAAATCCAAACTGGATTCCCTTTACACTTTTTTGGGGTGTGCCAGGACCATTCACAGTTGAGCTCGCTCAGTTTAGCTCAACGCCGATTGGCTATTATTATTATTATTTTTAATTATCAAGGGAGGCCAAATGCTCGCTGGCTTCCCTTGCATTCAAAGCTACGGGCGGCAATAATGTTGACCACACAGCATCAGATAGATGGCCGCTGTTTCGCTCGCTCGGATGCTTTCTCCAGTGAGATTCGTTCAGCGTCTTGCGAACTGAAGGACGTTTATGTATTGTTTTATTGGTCAGTGTTTTGGGAAAGCCTGACTTCCCTTGCCATCTATGAATACACGCCACTGCTAACAGCGGTAGTAAACTGCTCAACTAAGGGGCAATGCTGTTCAATCTACCACAGACCTGGCTACCTACCAGATGGTCGTCACTGTCATTACCACAGCCACAAATTCATAAACCCCGCCTATTTCTATAATTTTTATAATAGACAATGTTGACTTTGTGGCTGTGCTATCTAGTGGAAACCCTACACAGTGCTCAACTTACTGCTGTCCCCCACCCACTCAGCAACAATGGTAGTTAATGCTGTTTTAGGTTTTCTGCTGTGTGCCTCCTCCATGTTCTGTGGTCAGTCCCTACATGGGACTTCATTTCCCAAGAGCTCATCAATGTGATGTGTTTCTGCAGTGATGTATTACAGCTTGTTCATAGACATCCAACAATCTGTTGCTCCAAGTATGGTGTTTGAGAGCTGGCGCTTTGTAGGCCTGTACAATTTCTCCATCCCGGCCGTCACGGTTTTGGCATGAGTCTGGTTTGTATTGCCTTACAGGACTTCTCTGCTGTCACTTCCCTATCTCACTCTCTGACATTTTTTAAACTGTTAACGAGGATGACGTGCTGGGCGCTTTAAATAAGTCATTTTAAAGATACATATCTCCTACTAACATATCTCCTCCTACTAACATATATCTCCTACTAACATATCTCCTCCTATAGCATATCTCCTACTAACATATCTCCTCCTACATATCTCCTACATATCTCCTACTAACATATATAACATATCTCCTCCTAACCTAACATATCTCCTACTAACATACTAACATATATCCTACTAACATATCTCCTACTAACATATCTCCTACTAAAATATCTCCTACTAACATATCTCCTACTAACATATCTCCTCCTACTATATCTCCATAGCACATCTCCTCTAACATATCTCCTACTAACATATCTCCTCCTACTAGCATATCTCCTACTAACATATCTCCTACTAACATAAGCATATCTATCTAACATATCTCCTACTAACATATCTCCTCCTAACATATCTCCTCCTACTAACATATCTCCTAACCTCCTCCTACTAACATATCCTTTTATCTCCTACTAACATATCTCCTCCTACTAACATATCTCTCCTACTAACATATCTCCTCCTCTAACATATCTCCTACTAACATATCTCCTACTAACATATCTCCTCCTACTAACATATCCCCTACTAACATATCTCCTCCTACTAACATATCTCCTACTAACATATCTCCTACTAGCACATCTCCCCGTACTAACATATCTCCTCCTACTAACATATCTCCTCCTACTAGCATATCTCCTACTAACATATCTCCTCCTAACATATCTCCTACTCACATATCTCCTCCTACTAACATATCTCCTACTAACATATCTCCTCCTAACATATCTCCTACTAACATATCTCCTACTAACATATCTCCTCCTAACATATCTCCTACTAACATATCTCCTCCTTCTAACATATCTCCTACTAACATATCTCCTACTAACATATCTCCTCCTGCTAACATATCTCCTCCTTCTAACATATCTCCTACTACTAACATATCTCCTACTAACATATCTCCTCCTACTAAAATAAAAGCATTTTAGACAGCAGGTATAGTGTACATGGAACTATGAATGAGGTACTGGTCATCAAGAATATTCCTACATAGATCCAGGAGGATTAATGCATTTGAGAGCAGATATGCCATTTGTTCATTGCTTTGTTTTATTAATTCATGGGTGATATTTATGGATGATTCTATCATTGTTTGGGGAATAAATTAGTTTAAATTAAATATTCAATGACATCCATCAGCATAATTGGAGCTGTTATGCAAATGTAAAATCCAATAGATAATTCACTCATCCTTTACCTCCTTTTCAGAGAAAATGTTGTTATTGATCAATGAACTCACCAAATTGTCTCAACGATCTCATACCCCACAAGGGGCCAAAGCCTCAGGGATTTTCCTCAAAAGGATGGAAAACAATAAACAGCTAGTTGGGTATGAAACTGTCACTAATTAGTAAGGGAGTTCCTTACCTGGTTGTCTAGGTCTTAATGGAAAAAACAAAAACCCACAGACACTCGACCCTCCGTGGAATGAGTCTGACACCCGATTTAACCTATGATTCTATACAGCAGGGGCATACTCTGGAGAACTGCTCATACACTGGAGATCTGGAGTACTGCTCATACACTGGAGGTCTGGAGTACTGCTCATACACTGGAGGTCTGGTCTCCTACTAACATCTCTCCTAGTGGAGGTCTGGAGTACTGCTCATACACTGGAGGTCTGGAGTACTGCTCATACACTGGAGATCTGAGACTGCTCATACACTGGAGATCTGTCTGGACATACATACACTGGAGGTCTGGAGTACTGCTCATACATACTGGAGGTCTGGAGTAAGCTCTACACTGGAGGTCTGGAGTACTGCTCTGAAGATACACTGCTCATACAGGTCTGGAGGTCTGGAGTACTGCTCATACACTGAAGGTCTAGAGTACTGCTCATACTTTGAAGATCTGGAGTACTGCTCATACACTGGAGGTCTGGAGTACTGCTCATACACTGGAGGTCTGGAGTACTGCTCATACACTGGAGGTCTGGACATACACTGGAGGTCTGGAGTACTGCTCATACACTGGAGGTCTGGAGTACTGCTCATACACTGGAGGTCTGGAGTAATGCTCATTTATTTTTATTTTTTATCTCACCTTTTTTTAACCAGGTAGGCAAGTTGAGAACAAGTTCTTATTTACAATTGCGACCTGGCCAAGATAAATTAAAGCAGTTCGACTCGTAAAATGACACAGAGTTACACATGGAGTAAAACAAACATACAGTCAATAATACAGTAGAAACAAGTCTATATACGATGTGAGCAAATGAGGTGAGATAAGGGAGGTAAAGGCAAAAAAAGGCCATGGTGGCAAAATAAATACAATATAGCAAGTAAAACACTGGAATGGTAGATTTGCAGTGGAAGAATGTGCAAAGTAGAAATAAAAATAATGGGGTGCAAAGGAGCAAAATAAATAAATACAGTGGGGAAAGAGGTATTTGTTTGGGCTAAATTATAGGTGGGCTATGTACAGGTGCAGTAATCTGTGAGCTGCTCTGACAGCTGGTGCTTAAAGCTAGTGAGGGAGATAAGTGTTTCCAGTTTCAGAGATTTTTGTAGTTCGTTCCAATCATTGGCAGCAGAGAACTGGAAGGAGAGGCGGCCAAAGAAAGAATTGGTTTTGGGGGTGACCAGAGAGATATACCTGCTGGAGTGCGTGCTACAGGTGGGTGATGCTATGGTGACCAGCGAGCTGAGATAAGGGGGGACTTTACCTAGCAGGGTCTTGTAGATGACATGGAGCCAGTGGGTTTGGCAACGAGTATGAAGCGAGGGCCAGCCAACGAGAGCGTACAGGTCGTAATGGTGGGTAGTATATGGGGCTTTGGTGACAAAACGGATGGCAGTGTTAAACTGCATCCAATTAGTTGAGTAGGGTATAGGAGGCTATTTTGTAAATGACATCGGCGATGTCGAGGATTGGTAGGATGGTCAGTTTTACAAGGGTATGTTGGGCAGCATGAGTGAAGGATACTTTGTTGCGAGATAGGAAGCCAATTCTAGATTTAACTTTGGATTGGAGATGTTTGATGTGGGTCCGGAGGGAGAGTTTACAGTCTAACCAGACACCTAGGTATTTGTAGTTGTCCACGTATTCTAAGTCAGAGCCGTCCAGAGTAGTGATGTTGGACAGGCGGGCAGGTGCAGGCAGTGATTGGCCACAGAAGGAGAGTTGTATGGGATTGAAGCTTGCCTGGAGGGTTGTTAACACAGTGTCCAAAGAAGGGCCAGAAGTATACAGAATGGTGTCATCTGCGTAGAGGTGGATCAGAGACTCACCAGCAGAAAGAGCGACATCATTGATGTATACAGAGAAGAGAGTCGGTCCAAGAATTGAACCCTGTGGCACCCCCATAGAGACTGCCAGAGGTCCGGATAGCAGACCCTCCAATTTGACACACTGAACTCTATCAGAAAAGTAGTTGGTGAACCAGGCGAGGCAATCATTTGACAAACCAAGGCTGTCGAGTCTGCCGATGAGGATGTGGTGATTGACAGAGTCGAAAGCCTTGGCCAGATCATTGAATACGGCTGCACAGTAATGTTTCGTATCGATGGCGGTTAAGATATTGTTTAGGACCTTGAGCGTGGCTGAGGTGCACCTATGACCAGCTCTGTAACCAGATTGCATAGCAGAGAGGGTATGGTGAGATTTGAAATGGTCGGTAATCTGTTTGTTGACTTGGACTTCGAAGATCTTAGAAAGGCAGTGTAGGATAGATATGTCTGTAGCAGTTTGGGTCAAGAGGGTCCCCCCCTTTGAAGAGGGGGATGACCGAGGATGCTTTCCAATCTTTGGGAATCTCAGACGACACGAAAGAGGTTGAACAGGCTAGTAATAGGGGTGGCAACAACTTCGGCAGATACTTTTAGAAAGGGTCCAGATTGTCTAGCCCGGCTGATTTGTAGGTCCAGATTTTGCAGCTCTTTCAGAACATCAGCTGACTGGATTTGGGAGAAATACACTGGAGGTCTGGACTACTGCTGGTTTTTTGTTCTACCTAATCATTAATGGCACCCCAGGTCTAAATCAATACATGATTAGAGGGGAACAAAGAAAAATAAAGCAGTTGAACTGGCTTCCAGTCCAGATATGAGGGCTATACAGTATCAGTTCTAGGTACATGCAGTCACCAAAAAGACTAAGATTCCTAAGGGTTTAGATTAAACCACTGAGGTTCCCCCATGCTCAGTCAGCACTACCAGTGTCGGTCATGTGACAATGTGAAGACGGCACTGCCATCTACTGGACATAGCATGTAAATCAGGGCTCTCCAACTGCGGGCCTGGAGTCTGCAGGTGTTACTTCCAGGACTAACCCGAGCGCTGTTCGATAGGATCATTAAATTACACCCATCTGGTGCCCCAGGTCTAGATAAATACTGAAAATAATCAGTGAACCTGGCTTCGAGGTAAATGTGCCTGCCATATGAAGTTCCACCCAGTTGACTAGCACTACCAAAACAGGCGTCGGGTCTTGCGAGCTCTTTGGTATACTCACCTGCGATTTCAATACTGTCAGGTGTTTTAGCACTGGTGTAGAACACCCACCTGCAAAGCTTTTCATGACAAGACCCCCCTGATATAGAATTAGCTGTCCTTTTATGTTCACGTCATCACTGATGTGATGACAACAGCTACTTCCGTTCATTAGCATGTACTCCTGTCAAAGACAGTGGGCTTTCAGTGTACATTATAGAAGTGGCTTCTTCACCTTGCCGTCATCTAGACTGAGATGCAAGGATGTCAGCACATCCCAAAGAGCTGAAGCCATAGACGTGAGGTTCACCAAGAGAATTTAACAATGAGAAAACCATTTGTCACCCATTTGATTTAACCTGCAGTGGGTTCCAGCCAATGACAAATACATTTGTGTTTACAAATCACACCATTCCCTGAAATGATCAGTAAATTAAAAGTGACAAATGCATTCTGAACATATCACAAGACTTCATGTTGCAAATAGACAGAGTATCACATTACAGTGAACGTTTATTCAATGTCCCAGTAGCAGATGTTACATACAAGACTAATAGTAACAAATACAACACAAGGCAGAATGTCACAACCCGAACACTGAGCCTACCCAGAAACCACCCTGTCACCCCCCCCAGGACACCATGTAGAACTGAAACAATATGGCTTTCTCTACCAGTTAGGATAGGTGGAAGTCACTTCTACTCATCTGATCATTTTAGAGCCACACAAATGCTTAGGGGACAGGGGCAAGGTGTTGGCTTCGGGACAGGAGAGCCATCCGAAATAACAGACTCCCTGAAAGGAGTAACACCGAGGTTAAGAGTCAAGGCTTTAGAAACATTTGCGGTGGACGATAGACGGGCCAGATTCCTCGTATTCCTGCTTGGAAATCCACATCTGTTGGAAGGTGGAGAGAGAGGCCAGGATGGAACCGCCAATCCACACAGAGTATTTACGCTCTGGAGGGGCGATGATCTGGCGACAAGAGATATGAACTTATTCATTAGTTAAACAGGGCGATCTAACTTATGAATGTATTCTGCACTAAAACCACTTAATTTCTGATGAAAGTATTTGGGAAGCCAAAAAGATCACATGAGAAAAAATAAAATGGGCTAGTCGAGAGATGCCACACTGAATGCCCATGGGCTAAAAGTCACAGAATAACACGTGAATGCCCACCTTAATCTTCATAGTAGGAGGTGCCAAGCCACTGATCTCCTTCTGCATTCTATCAGCGATGCCAGGGAACATAGTGGTTCCACCAGAGAGAACAGTGTTGGCATACAAGTCTTTCCTGATGTCCACATCACACTTCATGATAGAGTTGTAGGTGGTCTCGTGCACTCCAGTGCTTTCCATTCCTACAAAAGCAAGCATGTACATGTCAATGGCAGCCCCAGGAACAGAAATTAACAGGTCTACAAGTATGGCTCTTTTAATGAGGTCAGTGAACACGCAACTGGCAAGAACCTCAGAGCTCCAGAGGATTGTATAGTGGTGAATGACTGTCACTAAGCTGAGTAACATTGTCTAGACAAGAACATTTGTACATGTATTAAAGAGTGACTCAGTGGCCAAATGAAACCTTTGTCCGCTGATTTATAAAAAATACATTTTAAAAAGCCAGAAAGTTGGGTGTTTAGCGCTTATGAATAGTCATATCAATACATAACTGAGGGTGCATCTTGTGTGACCTCTACCAAGAGGAAACATTTTCAGAGCCTCCATTTTAGTAGTGGATAGAAGTGACAATTTTAGGACTAGAATTACTATATAGTCGCCAACCAGAGAAAAATACCTTTTAACAAAATATTTTTTAGCTGAAGTTCCTCTTTAAAGGCACAGAAAAACAACTCACCAATGAAGGATGGCTGGAACATGGTCTCAGGGCACCGGAAGCGCTCGTTGCCGATAGTGATGACCTGTCCATCAGGCAGCTCGTAGCTCTTCTCCAGAGAGGAACTGGAGGCAGAGGTCTTCATCTCCTGCTCAAAGTCCAGCGCCACGTAGGCCAGCTTCTCCTTGATGTCGCGCACAATCTCCCTCTCGGCCGTGGTGGTGAAGCTGTAGCCACGCTCAGTCAGGATCTTCATCAGGTAGTCCGTGAGGTCGCGTCCGGCCAGGTCCAGGCGCAGGATGGCGTGGGGAAGAGCGTAGCCCTCGTAGATGGGCACCGTGTGGCTAACGCCATCCCCGGAATCCATCACGATTCCTGTGGTGCGACCAGATGCGTACAAAGAAAGCACGGCCTGGATACCTACATACATGGCTGGGCTGTTGAAGGTCTCAAACATGATCTGGTAGAAGAATAGAAGGTGGGAATTAGGACTGTGAGAGACTCTTTATAAAAAGGGTGTTTTAGACACCTACAAATACTACTGCTCAGAATGTGAGGCCCACCGCTACCCTCAGGCAAGGTGAACAGAGTAACCCTGATGTCTACTGCTCTACATTCTGCTAGTGGATGAGGACTCACTGTAAATAAAATGGCTGGGTTTATTTACTACTGCCACAGTGTTTATTTGTAGGAAACACTAATGCCCCCACTTACCTGGGTCATCTTCTCCCTGTTGGCTTTGGGGTTGAGTGGGGCCTCTGTGAGCAGGACGGGATGCTCTTCAGGGGCCACACGCAGCTCATTGTAGAAGGTGTGATGCCAGATCTTCTCCATGTCGTCCCAGTTGGTAACAATGCCGTGCTCGATGGGGTACTTCAGAGTCAGGATGCCCCTCTTGCTCTGGGCCTCATCTCCCACGTAGCTGTCCTTCTGTCCCATGCCCACCATCACACCCTGGGGAAAGAGACATTACGTTACACTTTGTCCCTGCACATACACAGCATAAACTCTTTAAGTTACACTACAGAAGTTGTTGGCTCAAGAGCACCCCCAGAAGGAAGAGTTCTATATAGCCTCTTCAAACTCTACCCCAAAGTCAAATATAGAGATACAGGAATGTTCTCTAAGTGGACACATGCTCAAACCATCTAAATTCCAAAATCAGGGGTATTAATATAGAGTTGGTCCCCTCCTTTGCTGCTATAATAGCCTCCACTCATCTGAGAAGGCTTTCCACTAGATGTTTGAACAATGCTGTGGGGAATTGCTTCCATTCAGCCACAAGAACATTAGTAAAGTCAAGCACTGATGTTGAGCAAATTGGAAAGGTGGCATTCTAGGACAGTGCCACGTTGAAATCAAAGCTTTTCAGTAAGGCCCTTCTACTGACAACATGTGGATGAAACAGCCAAATCCACTCATTTGAAGAGTGTCCACATATAGTTTGTGTATAAAAGTATAGCCTATATTAAGTGAATCCGATATCCAAGAGCCCAGTATGGTTCCAACCTGATGTCTGGGTCTTCCAACAATGGAGGGGAAGACAGCACGGGGAGCATCATCCCCTGCAAAACCAGCCTTGCACATGCCTGAACCATTGTCAACCACCAGTGCAGCAATATCATCTTCAGCCATTCTGTTAAAACAAAGGAGGATTAATGAATCATGGCCTAAAAAGCAGGAACAAAGCCATACCATTTTCTGGGTCAGGGTATATCATCAGGACAGACCACCAATTACTACAGTATAAATGAGACAAATTAGAAGTCCTCATTAGTAAGTGCAGACATAGGACCATAGTCAGCTGTAATTCGTAACAATTAGTTAAAATGTTAAACCAGTGACTTAATAAAGAGCACTAGTCTACTAGCAGATCTTGTAAAAACAGTGGAATTGAACCAAATAATCATTTGGAACAAAGCAAAGAATTCCAATCGGTAATTTATTTTTTCTCAATATATGGCTCCGATCCCAACAGCTCAAACACGTATTCAGACAAATCCAAGCAAAGCTGTATTTCAAAATAAGTGATTTTAACCATAGCTAGAACACATTTAGCGATACAACTCGACATTTCAAATTAGCTTTCTCAAACGGCGGGATAGTGGCGTTTGATTACCTATCAGTTAGGATGCTTTCTCTTCAAGAATCCGGGAATGATGTCTTCAATGAAGTGTAGCATCCACATTTCAGCAGGAGACTATATACCTCCTTTTCTCCCCAACCGTGCCTCATCCTCCGCCTTCGCGTTCACCTGCTCACACCAAATATGGGCATTGTTTTCAAAAATAGACACCGGATTGGATTGGGAGGTATTTTACGGTGGAAGTGACCGACGGTTGTCATTCACATGGTAGCCAAACCTATGCGTTGTGATAATTGCGTTGTTTGCTCTGTAAGATGCTAACTCATATGCCTTGCGACCGTGATATATAGGCCTAAGGTCGAGACAGTAAGAAGACACAGTGGCTGAATAAATTCAACAACATCTTTGTTTCATCACAAAACCGGAGAGCAACCTCTGTCTGGTGAAGTCCTCAAAGCATATTGAATGTTACAAACAGTTACAGGATCTACAGCATGGTCAAGTTAATGTTTCTGACATTTTCAGACTACTAAACAACTGTTGATTTAGAACCACAAAGTTGCCACAAGTTGCAAAGAAAACAGAAGCTGCCTTCACTATTCCAGCACCATTTCAACATCATCAAATCACCTCTGCTTAGTCTAATACAGTGACAACTAAAAGATACCAAAAACAATTTAGTCCAATCAATGAAAGCTAAATTTGATGTGGCTGTCCATGGCTCTGATTTCTCTGTGTGTGTGTGTGTGCATTTGTGCAAGTAGAAAAAACATGTTGACTCTACTTGTAGAGAAATTCCAATGCCATCCTCCTCTCTTTCATGTTGAGAAACAGTCTATGACTCTGTCATACAGTACACACTTTGTTTTTGTTTTCCTAGGCTACCTGGCTAAAATGCTTGCTCGCAAGCCTAACTTATTTCATGGGCAACGATGTTAACCAGTTAACATTAGCCTACTACAGTACATTAGCTACATATTGAACTTCCATCCTCTCAGGCCAGGGGCACAATGTATGAATTAATGGTTGGATCCAAATCACCGTTATAGGCCGGTACGGAGAATTAAGTAAAACCACAAGTAAAACCACAAGTCCAAATCCCTATCTCCATCCATGGGTAATTTTGGAAAGGGCCAATTTTAGCTAGCTAGCAAACGGAGGAATACAACACAACAAGATACAATTCATGTCTCTGTCAATTATGTTTTGCCTTCGATGTGAAATCCAAACTGGATTCCTTTACACGATTTTTTGGGTGTGCCAGGACCATTCACAGTTGAGCTCGCTCAGTTTAGCTCAACGCTGATTGGCTATTATTATTATTATTTTTTTAATTATCAAGGGAGGCCAAATGCTCGCTGGCTTCTCTTGCATTCAAAGCCACGGGCAGCAATAATGTTGACCACACAGCATCAGATAGATGGCCGCTGTTTCGAGGCTGGGTTGCTTTCTCCAGTGAGACGTTCAGCGTCTTGCGAACTGAAGGACGTTTATGTATTGTTTTATTGGTCAGTGTTTTGGGAAAGCCTGACTTGTTTTGCCATCTATGAATACACGCCACTGTTAACAGCGGTAGTAAACTGCTCAACTAAGGGGCAATGCTGTTCAATCTACCACAGACCTGGCTACCTACCAGATGGTCGTCACTGTAGTTACCACAGCCACAAATTCATAAACCCTGCCTATTTCTATAATTTTTATGATAGACAATCTTGACTTTGTGTCTGTGCTATCTAGTGGAAACCCTAACACGCAGTGCTCATCTTACCGCTGTCCCCCACCCACTCAGCAACAATGGTAGTTAATGCCATTTTAGGTCTTCTGCTGTGTGCCTCTCCTCCATGTTCTGTGGTCAGATCCTACATGGGACTTAATTTCCCAAGAGCTCATCAATGTGATGGGTTTCTACAGTGATGTATTACAGCTTGTTCATAAACATCCAACAATCTGTTGCTCCACGTATGGTGTTTGAGAGCTGGCGCTTTGTAGGCCTACTTGCAGAGCAATCATTGTACAATTTCTCCATCCCTGCCGTCACGGTTTTGGCATCTAGTCTGGTTTGTATTGCCTTACAGGACTTCTCTGCTGTCGCTTCCCTATCTCACTCAAGCTACTGTTTCTGACATTTTCGACATGACATTTTTTAAAATGTTATCGAGGATGAGGTGCTGGCCGCTTTAAATAAGTCATTTTAAAGATACATATCTCCTACTAACATATCTCCTCTAACATATTTACTAACATATAACAATCTCCTACTAACATATCTCCTCCTACTAACATATATCCTACTAACATATCTCCTCCTACTAACATATATCCTACTAACATACAGTGCCTTGCGAAAGTATTCGGCCCCCTTGAACTTTGTGACCTTTTGCCACATTTCAGGCTTCAAACGTAAAGATATAAAACTGTATTTTTTTGTGAAGAATCAACAACAAGTGGGACACAATCATGAAGTGGAACAACATTTATTGGATATTTCAAACTTTTTTAACAAATCAAAACTGAAAAATTGGGCGTTCAAAATTATTCAGCCCCTTTACTGTCAGTGCAGCAAACTCTCTCCAGAAGTTCAGTGAGGATCTCTGAATGATCCAATGTTGACCTAAATGACTAATGATGATAAATACAATCCACCTGTGTGTAATCAAGTCTCCGTATAAATGCACCTGCACTGTGATAGTCTCAGAGGTCCGTTAAAAGCGCAGAGAGCATCATGAAGAACAAGGAACACGCCAGGCAGGTCCGAGATACTGTTGTGAAGAAGTTTAAATTAATGGATTTGGATACAAAAAGATTTCCCAAGCTTTAAACATCCCAAGGAGCACTGTGCAAGCGATAATATTGAAATGGAAGGAGTATCAGACCACTGCAAATCTACCAAGACCTGGCCGTCCCTCTAAACTTTCAGCTCATAGAAGGAGAAGACGGATCAGAGATGCAGCCAAGAGGCCCATGATCACTCTGGATGAACTGCAGAGATCTACAGCTGAGGTGGGAGACTCTGTCCATAGGACAACAATCAGTCGTATATTGCACAAATCTGGTCTTTATGGAAGAGTGGCAAGAAGAAAGCCATTTCTTAAAGATATCCATAAAAAGTGTTGTTTAAAGTTTGCCACAAGCCACCTGGGAGACACACCAAACATGTGGAAGAAGGTGCTCTGGTCAGATGAAACCAAAATTGAACTTTTTGGCAACAATGCAAAATGTTATGTTTGGCATAAAAGCAACACAGCTCATCACCCTGAACACAACATACCCACTGTCAAACATGGTGGTGGCAGCATCATGGTTTGGGCCTGCTTTTCTTCAGCAGGGACAGGGAAGATGGTTAAAATTGATGGGAAGATGGATGGAGCCAAATACAGGACCATTCTGGAAGAAAACCTGATGGAGTCTGCAAAAGACCTGAGACTGGGACGGAGATTTGTCTTCCAACAAGACAATGATCCAAAACATAAAGCAAAATCTACAATGGAATGGTTCAAAAATAAACATATCCAGGTGTTAGAATGGCCAAGTCAAAGTCCAGATCTGAATCCAATCGAGAATCTGTGGAAAGAACTGAAAACTGCTGTTCACAAATGCTCTCCATCCAACCTCACTGAGCTCGAGCTGTTTTGCAAGGAGGAATGGGAAAAATTTCAGTCTCTCGATGTGCAAAACTGATAGAGACATACCCCAACGACTTACAGCTGTAATCGCAGCAAAAGGTGGCGCTACAAAGTATTAACTTAAGGGGGCTGAATAATTTTGCACGCCCAATTTTTCAGTTTTGATTTGTTAAAAAGTTTGAAATATCCAATAAATGTCATTCCACTTCATGATTGTGTCCCACTTGTTGTTGATTCTTCACAAAAAAAATACAGTTTTATATCTTATGTTTGAAGCCTGAAATGTGGCAAAAGGTCGCAAAGTTCAAGGGGGCCGAATACTTCGCAAGGCACATATCTCCTACTAACATATCTCCTACTAACATATCTCCTCCTACTAACATATCTCCTCCTACTAACTTATATCCTACTAACATACAGTGGGTTAAAAAAGTATTTAGTCAGCCACCAATTGTGCAAGTTCTCCCACTTAAAAAGATGAGAGGCCTGTAATTTTCATCATAGGCACACTTCAACTATGACAGACAAAATGAGGGGGAAAAAATCAAGAAAATCACATTGTAGGATTTTAATGAATTTATTCGCAAATTATGGTGGAAAATAAGTATTTTTTCACCTACAAACAAGCAAGATTTCTGGCTCTCACAGTCCTGTAACTTCTTCTTTAAGAGGCTCCTCTGTCCTCCATTCGTTACCTGTATTAATGGCACCTGTTGGAACTTGTTATCAGTATAAAAGACACCTGTCCACAACCTCAAAAAGTCACACTCCAAACTCCACTATGGCCAAGACCAAAGAACTGTCAAAGGACAACAGAAACAAAATTGTAGACCTGCACCAGGCTGGGAAGACTGAATCTGCAATAGGTAAGCAGCTTGGTTTGAAGAAATCAACTGTGGGAGCAATTATTAGGAAGTGGAATACATACAAGACCACTGATAATCTCCCTCGATCTGTGGCTCCACACAAGATCTCACCCTGTGGGGTCAAAATGATCACAAGAACGGTGAAAAAAATCCCAGAACCACATGGGCGGACCTAGTGAATGACCTGCAGAGAGCTGGGACCAAAGTAATAAAGCCTACCATCAGTAACACACTACGCCGCCAGGGACTCAAATCTTGCAGTGCCAGACGTGTCCCCCTGCTTAAGCCAGTCCATATCCAGGCCCGTCTGAAGTTTGCTAGAGAGCATTTGGATGATCCAGAAGATTGGGAGAATGTCATATGGTCAGATGAAACCTAAATATAACTTTTTGGTAAAAACTCAACTCGTCGTATTTTTTTTTGGAGGACAAAGAATGCTGAGTTGCATCCAAAGAACACCATACCTACTGTGAAGCATGGGGGTGGAAACATCTTTTTTGGGCTCCTTTTCTGCAAAGGGACCAGGACGACTGATCCGTGTAAAGGAAATAATGAGATTTTGTGAGATTGTATCGTGAGATTTTGAGTGAAAACCTCCTTCCATCAGCAAGGGCATTGAAGATGAAACGTGGCTGGGTCTTTCAGCATGACAATGATCCCAAACACACCTCCCTAACATACTCCTCCTAAGAAGTGGCTTCGTACTAACATTTCAAGGTCCTGGAGTGGCCTAGCCAGTCTCCAGATCTCAATCCCCGTAGAAAATCTTTGGAGGGAGTTGAAGGTCCGTGTTGCCCAGCAACAGCCCCAGAACATTACTGCTCTAGAGGAGATCTGCATGGAAGAATGGGACAAAATACTAGCAACAGTGTGTGAAAACCTTGTGAAGACTTACAGAAAATGTTTGAAAATCATTGCCAACAAAGGGTATATAACAAAGTATTGAGATAAACTTTTGTTATTGACCAAATACTTATTTTCCACCATAATTTGCAAATAAATTAATTAAAAATCCTACAATGCGATTTTCTGTATTTTTTTCTTCATTTTGTCTGTCATAGTTGAAGTGTACCTATGATGAAAATTACAGGCCTCTCTCATCTTTTTAAGTGGGTGAACTTGCACAATTGGTGGCTGACTAAATACTTTTTTGCCCCACTGTATCTCCTACTAACATATCTCCTATTAACATATCTCCTCCTACTAACATATCTCCTACTAACATATCTGCTACAAACATAACTCCTCCGACTAACATATTCCCTACTAACATATCTCCCCCTACCAACATATCTCCTCCTACTAACATATCTCCTACTAACATGTCTCCTACAAACATATCTCCTCCTACTAACATATTGCCTCCTACTAACATATGTCCTACTAACATTTCTCCTCCTACTAACATATCTCCTCCTACTAACATATCTCCTACTAACATATCTCCTACTAACATATCTCATACTAACATATTTCCTACTAACATATCTCCTCCTACTAACATATCCCCTACTAACATATCTCCTCCTTCTAACATATCTCCTACTACTAACATATCTCCTACTAACATATCTCCTACTAACATATCTCCTCCTACTAACATAAAAGCATTTTAGACAGCAGGTATAGTGTACATGGAACTATGAATGAGGTACTGGTCATCAAGAATATTCCTACATAGATCCAGGAGGATTAATGCATTTGAGAGCAGATATGCCATTTGTTCATTGCTTTGTTTTATTAATTCATGGGTGATATTTATGGATGATTCTATCATTGTTTGGGGAATAAATAAGTTTAAATTAAATATTCAATGACATCAGAGCATAATTGGAGCTGTTATGCAAATGTAAAATCCAATAGATAATTCACTCATCCTTTACCTCCTTTTCAGAGAAAATGTTGTTATTGATCAATGAACTCACCAAATTGTCTCAACGATCTCATACCCCACAAGGGGCCAAAGCCTCAGGGATTTTCCTCAAAAGGATGGAAAACAATAAACAGCTAGTTGGGTGTGAAACTGTCACTAATTAGTAAGGGAGTTCCTTACCTGGTTGTCTAGGTCTTAATGGAAAAAACAAAAACCCACAGACACTTGACCCTCCGTGGAATGAGTTTGACACCCGATTTAACCTATGATTCTATACAGCAGGGGCATACTCTGGAGTACAGCTCATACACTGGAGGTCTGGAGTACTGCTCATACACTGGAGATCTGGAGTACTGCTCATACACTGGAGGTCTGGAGTACTGCTCATACACTGGAGGTCTGGAGTACTGCTCATACACTGGAGGTCTGGAGTACTGCTCATACACTGGAGGTCTGGAGTACTGCTCATACACTGGAGGTCTGGAGTACTGCTCATACACTGGAGGTCTGGAGTACTGCTCATACACTGGAGGTCTGGAGGTCTGGAGTACTGCTCATACACTGGAGATCTGGAGGTCTGGTGTACTGCTCATACACTGGAGGTCTGGACATACACTGGAGGTCTGGAGTACTGCTCATACACTGGAGGTCTGGAGTACTGCTCATACACTGGAGATCTGGAGGTCTGGAGTACTGCTCATACACTGGAGGTCTGTAGTACTGCTCATAGACTGGAGGTCTGGAGTACTGCTCATACTCTGAAGATCTTGAGTACTGCTCATGCACTGGAGATCTGGAGGTCTGGAGTACTGCTCATACACTGGAGGTCTGGAGTACTGCTCATTTATTTTAAATGTTTATTTCACCTTTATTTAACCAGGTAGGCAAGTTGAGAACAAGTTCTCATTTACAATTGCGACCTGGCCAAGATAAAGCAAAGCAGTTCGACTCATACAACGACACAGTTACACATGGAGTAAAACAAACATACAGTCAATAATACAGTGTAAACAAGTCTACATACGATGTGAGCAAATGAGGTGAGATAAGGGAGGTAAAGGCAAAAAAAAGGCCATGGTGGCAAAGTAAATACAATATTGCAAGTAAAACACTGGAATGGTAGATTTGCAGTGGAAGAATGTGCAAAGTGGAAATAAAAATAATGGGGTGCAAAGGAGCAAAATAAATAAATAAATACAGTAGGGAAAGAGGTATTTGTTTGGGCTAAATTATAGGTGGGCTATGTACAGGTGCAGTAATCTGTGAGCTGCTCTGACAGCTGGTGCTTAAAGCTAGTGAGGGAGATAAGCGTTTCCAGTTTCAGAGATTTTTGTAGTTCGTTCCAGTCATTGGCAGCACAGAACTGGAAGGAAAGGCGGCCAAAGAAAGAATTGGTTTTGGGGGTGACCAGAGAGATATACCTGCTGGAGCGCGTGCTACAGGTGGGTGATGCTATGGTGATCAGCGAGCAGAGATAAGGGGGGACTTTACCTAGCAGGGTTTTGTAGATGACATGGAGCCAGTGGGTTTGGCAACGAGTATGAAGCGAGGGCCAGCCAACGAGAGCGTACAGGTCGTAATGGTGGGTAGTATATGGGGCTTTGGTGACAAAATGGATGGCAGTGTGTTAAACTGCATCCAATTAGTTGAGTAGGGTATTGGAGGCTATTTTGTAAATGACATCGGCGATGTCGAGGATTGGTAGGATGGTCAATTTTACAAGGGTATGTTGGGCAGCATGAGTGAAGGATGCTTTGTTGCGAGATAGGAAGCCAATTCTAGATTTAACTTTGGATTGGAGATGGTTGATGTGGGTCTGGAAGGAGAGTTTACAGTCTAACCAGACACCTAGGTATTTGTAGTTGTCCACGTATGCTAAGTCAGAGCCGTCCAGAGTAGTGATGTTGGACAGGCGGGCAGGTGCAGGCAGTGATCGGTTGAAGAGCATGCATTTAGTTTTACTTGTATTTAAGAGCAATTGGAGGCCACAAAAGGAGAGTTGTATGGCATTGAAGCTTGTCTGGAGGGTTGTTAACACTGTCCAAAGAAGGGCCAGAAGTATACAGAATGGTGTCATCTGCGTAGAGGTGGATCAGAGACTCACCAGCGGCAAGAGCGACATCATTGATGTATACAGAGAAGAGAGTCGGTCCAAGAATTGAACCCTGTGGCACCCCCATAGAGACTGCCAGAGGTCCGGACAGCAGACCCTCCGATTTGACACACTGAACACTATCAGAGAAGTAGTTGGTGAACCAGGCGAGGCAATCATTTGACAAACCAAGGCTGTCGAGTCTGCCGATGAGGATGTGGTGATTGACAGAGTCGAAAGCCTTGGCCAGATCATTGAATACGGCTGCACAGTAATGTTTTGTATCAATGGCGGTTAAGATATCGTTTAGGACCTTGAGCGTGGCTGAGGTGCACCCATGACCAGCTCTGAAACCAGATTGCATAGCAGAGAGGGTATGGTGAGATTTGAAATGGTCAGTAATCTGTTTGTTGACTTGGCTTTCGAAGATCTTAGAAAGGCAGTGTAGGATAGATATGTCTGTAGCAGTTTGGGTCAAGAGGGTCCCCCCCTTTGAAGAGGGGGGTGACCGCAGATGCTTTCCATTCTTTGAGAATCTCAGACGACACGAAAGAGGTTGAACAGACTAGTAATAGGGGTGGCAACAATTTCGGCAGATACTTTTAGAAAGGGTCCAGATTGTCTAGCCCGGCTGATTTGTAGGCCCAGATTTTGCAGCTCTTTCAGAACATCAGCTGACTGGATTTGGGAGACGGAGAAATACACTGGAGGTCTGGACTACTGCTGGTTTTCTGTTCTACCTAATCATTAATGGCACCCAAGGTCTAAATCAATACATGATTAGAGGGGAACAATGAAAAATAAAGCAGTGGAACTGGCTTCCAGTCCAGATATGAATATGAGGGCTATACAGTATCAGTTCTAGGTACACGCAGCCACCAAAAAGACTAAGATTCTTAAGGGTTTAGATTAAACCACTGAGGTTCCCCCATGCTCGGTCAGCACTACCAGTGTCGGTCATGTGACAATGAAGACGGCACTGCCATCTAGTGGACATAGCATGTAAATCAGGGCTCTCCAACTGCAGGCCTGGAGTCTGCAGGTGTTACTTCCAGGACTAACTCGAGCGCTGTTCGATAGGATCATTAAATTACACCCATCTGGTGCCCCAGGTCTAGTTAAATACTGAAAATAATCAGTGAATCTGGCTTCGAGGTTAATGTGCCTGCCATATGAAGTGCCACCCAGTTGACCAGCACTACCGACGCCAAAACAGGCGTCGGGTCTTGCGAGCTCTTTGGTATACTCCCCTGCGATTTAAATACTGTCATCAGGTGTTTTAGCACTGGTGTAGAACACCCACCTGCAAAGCTTTTCATGACAAGACCCCCATGATATAGAATTAGCTGTCCTCTTATGTTCACGTCAGCACTGATGTGATGAGAACAGCTACTTCCGTTCATTAGCATGTACTCCTGTCAAAGACAGTGGGCTTTCAGCGTACATTATAGAAGTGGCTTCTTCACCTTGCCGTCATCTAGACTGAGATGAAAGGATGTCAGCACATCCCAAAGATCTGAGAGATGAAGCTGTTACGGATACAGTTATCCTGTGTGTGTGTGTGTATCCTGTGTGTGTGTTTCTTTTCTCTCCTTCTCCCCTCACAGGTGAAAATCATCACTCCCCAATCAATCATCAATCAGAAGACACACCTCCTCATATTTCCTAAACCTATCACAGTTCCTTCCCCATGGTTTAAAAACCCCATCATTTGTTTGTTCTGAAGCCCAGCCCAGCCCAGCTCAGCCCAGCTCAATCTCTCTGTAAATGCCATGTCTGTAGGTCTCTGTGTTTCACTCTCGCTTTGTATCGTAACCTCTCTTTTGTTTAAGCACCTCATAGCACTTTGTCATCACCTGTGAGTATTGTTTTTGGTTATGGTGTTTGTGTTTGATTGCTGGTGGAAAAGGGGGAAACCAAGACAAGTCGCCCATGGGCATACACTACCCGTAGGTGAACTTTGTTAAATACACTAGTTAGAACTGGGCGGACCACCCACTGTATTTTTGGTTAGTTAGTTAGCTGTTGTTAAAGTAGGCTAGTCTAGCTTAGGGGTGTTTTTGAATACTTATTGTTTCTTTCCTTGGGTCCAGCTCAGCCCCTTTTCCTGCTCCCCCATTACCGTGTGTTTATAAATAAACCTAGAGTTTGATGGTAGATTTCAGTTGTCGTGCTTATTTCGTTCACACTTTTCCTTTGTCACAATAATAATTTGCATGAGTTATGTTACGAGTCTCATTACCATCCCCCTAGACTGTCGGGCCAAAAGGGATTCGTAACATAAGTGGGGGCTCATCCGGGATATGTCATAACTGACACCCATGCCGCTCATGTAGATTGTTGTAGTGGTATAGTTCAGTGTTGAGCGTCATAGCTGAAGTAGCATTAGTGTTTGCTATTTCCTTTGGCACTTGTGAAGTAGTGTAAAAATGACTACTTTTGATTTGAAATCTTTTTTGGATAACCCTTCGTGGGAGGTTTTTGACAAATGTCGTAGAGTTGATTTAATGACCTTGGCTGACCATTATTCAGTATCGATTCCGCAGAGTTTAGTTAAGGCGGAGGTGAAACGGAGAGTATTAAATGTATTGTTGGAAGAGCAGGTGCTTGTGTTACCGCTGCCTGAGACTACTACCCCTGTAGCGGATGTTGCTGCTCCTGTAAGACCATTGGTGTCTGATAATGAGGGAGAGGCTAAAACACCAGCCACATTGTCCCATTTTGATCCACTCTCCCCACTGTCAAATGGTGATGCCAGGAGGGATGTCTGTTTAGCACAGTTCCAACTGGAGGTGGAAGAGAGAGCCCAAATTAGGCGAGAGACTCTCCAGTTGGAGATGTGTAAAATAGAGGCAGAAAAAGAACGAGAACAACGGCATTTAGAGATGTGTAAAATTGAGGCAGACAGAGAACAAAGGCAGTTGGAGTTCAAAATGCGCCAGATGGAACTTGAGACAGCGAGGCTAGCCTCCGGTCCTACTGTGCCTGTTTGTGAGCCGTCCTCACCTGCTGTGTCCTCAAACACGTTTGACATTAGTAGGCAGATTGCCTTAGTACCTTTGTTCAGAGAGTCAGAGGTTGACTCCTATTTTTGTGTATTTGAGCGTATAGCCGTAGCATTGAAATGGCCTGAAGAGGTTTGGTGCCTATTACTTCAGTGTAAATTAACTGGTAAAGCCCAAGAGGTTTTGTCAGCGCTACCTCTGGAGGACAGTTTGAATTATGAAGTGGTCAAAGCTACTGTTCTTCGTGCCTATGAGCTTGTGCCTGAGGCATACCGACAGAGATTTAGGTCTCATAGAAAGTCTTCTAGTAAGACTTATGTGGAATTTGCTAGAGACAAGGGAAATCTGTTTGATAAATGGCATGCTGCTAGTAAGGTAACTGATTTCAACTCTCTCCGGGAGTTAATCTTGTTGGAAGAGTTTAAAAATTGCTTACCCGAACGCATTGTAGTTTACCTAAACGAACAGAAAGTATCCTCCCTGGCAGAAGCGTCTGTGTTGGCAGACGAGTTTGTGTTGACGCACAAGAGTGTGTTTTCGGCTCAAACTGAGAGTAGAGCCACTGAGTTTCCTACCTTTAGCCCTAGTCGTCCAGCAGTAGTATGTGAAGCACGCCAGAAGAATGAGCGTCGATGTTTCTATTGTCATAAAGTAGGACATATGATTAATGATTGCTTCCTGCTTAAACGCAAACAAGGGATGTCTCTTCGTGCCAAGCCACCAACAGGTGTTGCTCTAATTCGTACGGTTGTGAGGTCTGCAACAAAACAGGTGCCTCAGGGTAACTGTAGTTTGAAAGTCTCAGTCCCCGACCGCAGTTATGAACCATTCATTTTCGAGGGTTTGTGTCCCTAACGAATGACGAAGCGTCTCAACGACCGGTTAAAATCCTTAGAGATACTGGTGCGGCGCAGTCGTTTATATTGTCTGATGTGTTGCCCTTGTCTGACGATACATACTGTGGTTCCAGTGTGTTAGTGCAGGGTATTGAAATGGGTTTTGTCCCAGTGCCATTGCACTTTGTGAAAGTACACTCTGAGTTAATCAGTGGAATATTCAGAGTGGGGTACGCCCTACGTTGCCAGTGAAAGGTGTGACCTTCATAATGGGTAACGATATTGCCGGAGGAAAGGTGGTACCCGTATTGGAAGTATTGGATAAAAGTGACCACTCTCTCTCGAATGAGCTGGCACAGAATTATCCACATGTGTTCCCCGCTTGTGCTGTCACTCATGCTCAGGCACGACAAGAGGGTGATGAGAGAGATTTGTCGAACACTGTTCTGTTCAAAGAGGTTGATCAAGAGGATGGATTGTGTGATCCCTCTGAGAAGCATGGACAGGTGCGCCCTGTTAATGCCAAGGTCTTGGCTATAACTGCATTCCCTGCACCTACCACCAGACGAGAGCTACGCTGCTTTTTAGGGATGGATTTGGCTACTACCGTAGCTTCTGTAAAAATTTCTCTGCGGTAGTTGCTCCATTGACCGATTTGCTTAGTCCGGCTAGATCATTTGAGTGGTCCCCTGATTGTAAGAGAGCTTTTGAATCAGCGAAAGCACTCTTATGTAGTACACCTGTACTTGCTGCTCCTGATTTTGAACAACCGTTCAAACTTGAGGTAGATGCTAGTGCCAGAGGTGCTGGTGCTGTTCTACTGCAGCAGGACAAGAGTGGAGTGGATCATCCCGTTTGTTATTTTTTCACGTAAATTTAATAAATGTCAAACAAACTATGCGACAATAGAACAAGAAGCTCTTGCTTTGTTGTTGGCTCTGCAATACTTTGAAGTATATATTGGTTCCAGTGCCCTACCCGTGATTGTATATACTGACCATAACCCCTTAGTTTTTCTCCACCGAATGTACAACCAGAACCAGCGCCTTATGCGTTGGGCGCTGATTGTACAAAATTATAATTTGGAGATCCGCCACAAAAAGGGTTCTGATAATGTGTTGGCAGATGCTTTGTCTCGTGTGTGAAAATGATTTCTGCATGTTTTGCAAGGTTGTTGCTTTGTTAGGAGTATTAATTGAAATACTGTAGTCGCAACCCCTAGGGTTGCTCTTTTAAGGGTGGGAGTGTTACGGATACAGTTATCCTGTGTGTGTGTGTGTATCCTGTGTGTGTGTTTCTTTTCTCTCCTTCTCCCCTCACAGGTGAAAATCATCACTCCCCAATCAATCATCAATCAGAAGACACACCTCCTCATATTTCCTAAACCTATCACAGTTCCTTCCCCATGGTTTAAAAACCCCATCATTTGTTTGTTCTGAAGCCCAGCCCAGCCCAGCTCAGCCCAGCTCAATCTCTCTGTAAATGCCATGTCTGTAGGTCTCTGTGTTTCACTCTCGCTTTGTATCGTAACCTCTCTTTTGTTTAAGCACCTCATAGCACTTTGTCATCACCTGTGAGTATTGTTTTTGGTTATGGTGTTTGTGTTTGATTGCTGGTGGAAAAGGGGAAACCAAGACAAGTCGCCCATGGGCATACACTACCCGTAGGTGAACTTTGTTAAATACACTAGTTAGAACTGGGCGGACCACCCACTGTATTTTTGGTTAGTTAGTTAGCTGTTGTTAAAGTAGGCTAGTCTAGCTTAGGGGTGTTTTTGAATACTTATTGTTTCTTTCCTTGGGTCCAGCTCAGCCCCTTTTCCTGCTCCCCCCATTACCGTGTGTTTATAAATAAACCTAGAGTTTGATGGTAGATTTCAGTTGTCGTGCTTATTTCGTTCACACTTTTCCTTTGTCACAATAATAATTTGCATGAGTTATGTTACGAGTCTCATTACCATCCCCCCTAGACTGTCGGGCCAAAAGGGATTCGTAACATAAGCCATAGACGTGAGGTTCACCAAGAGAATTTAACAATGAGAAAACCATTTGTCACCCATTTGATTTAACCTGCAGTGGGTTCCAGCCAATGACTAATACATTTAGTGTGTTTACAAATCACATCATTCCCTGAAATGATCAGTAAATTAAAAGTGACAAATGCATTCTGAACATATGACAAGACTTCATGTTGCAAATAGACGACAGAGTATCACATTACAGTGAACGTTTATTCAATGTCCCAGTAGCAGATGTTACATACAAGACTAATAGTAACAAATACAACACAAGGCAGAATGTCACAACCCGAACACTGAGCCTACCCAGAAACCACCCTGTCACCCCCCCCAGGACACCATGTAGAACTGAAACAATATGGCTTTCTCTACCAGTTAGGATAGGTGGAAGTCACTTCTACTCATCTGATCATTTTAGAGCCACACAAATGCTTAGGGGACAGGGGCAAGGTGTTGGCTTCTGGACAGGAGAGCCATCCGAAATAACAGACTCCCTGAAAGGAGTAACACCGAGGTTAAGAGTCAAGGCTTTAGAAACATTTGCGGTGGACGATAGACGGGCCAGATTCCTCGTATTCCTGCTTGGAAATCCACATCTGTTGGAAGGTGGAGAGAGAGGCCAGGATGGAACCACCAATCCACACAGAGTATTTACGCTCTGGAGGGGCGATGATCTAGAGACAAGAGATATGAACGTATTCATTAGTTAAACAGGGAGATCTAAAGTGGTTTTAGTGCAGAACACATTCATAAAAGTATTTGGGAAGCCAAAAAGATCACATGAGAAAAAATAAAATGGGCTAGTCGAGAGATGCCACACTGAATGCCCATGGGCTAAAAGTCACAGAATAACACGTGAATGCCCACCTTAATCTTCATAGTAGGAGGTGCCAAGCCACTGATCTCCTTCTGCATTCTATCAGCGATGCCAGGGAACATAGTGGTTCCACCTGAGAGAACAGTGTTGGCATACAGGTCTTTCCTGATGTCCACATCACATTTCATGATAGAGTTGTAGGTGGTCTCGTGCACTCCAGTGCTTTCCATTCCTACAAAAGCAAGCATGTACATGTCAATGGCAGCCCCAGGAACAGAAATTAACAGGTCTACAAGTATGGCTCTTTTAATGGTCAGTGAACACGCAACTGGCAAGAACCTCAGAGCTCCAGAGGACTGTATAGTGGTGAATGACTGTCACTAAGCTGAGTAACATTGTCTAGACAAGAACATTTGTACATGTATTAAAGAGTGAATCCAGTGGCCAAATTAAACCTTAGTTCGCTGATTTATAAAAAATACATTTAAAAAAAGCCAGAAAGTTGGGTTTAGTGCTTATGTAGTCATATCAATACATAACTGAGGGTGCATCTTGTGCGACCTCTACCAAGAGGAAACATTTTCAGAGCCTCCATTTTAGTAGTGGATAGAAATGACGATTTCAGGACAAAAATTACTATAGTCGCCAACCAGAGAAAAATACCTTTTAACAATTTTTTTTTTAGCTGAAGTTCCTCTTTAAAGGCAAAGAAAAACATCTCACCAATGAAGGATGGCTGGAACATGGTCTCAGGGCACCGGAAGCGCTCGTTGCCGATAGTGATGACCTGTCCATCAGGCAGCTCGTAGCTCTTCTCCAGAGAGGAACTGGAGGCAGAGGTCTTCATCTCCTGCTCAAAGTCCAGCGCCACGTAGGCCAGCTTCTCCTTGATGTCGCGCACAATCTCCCTCTCGGCCGTGGTGGTGAAGCTGTAGCCACGCTCAGTCAGGATCTTCATCAGGTAGTCCGTGAGGTCGCGTCCGGCCAGGTCCAGACGCAGGATGGCGTGGGGAAGAGCGTAGCCCTCGTAGATGGGCACCGTGTGGCTGACGCCATCCCCGGAATCCATCACGATTCCTGTGGTGCGACCAGATGCGTACAAAGAAAGCACGGCCTGGATACCTACATACATGGCTGGGCTGTTGAAGGTCTCAAACATGATCTGGTAGAAGAATAGAAGGTGGGAATTAGGACTGTGAGAGACTCTTTATAAAAAGGGTGTTTTAGACACCTACAAATACGGCTCAGAATGTGAGGCCCACCGCTACCCTCAGGCAAGGTGAACAGAGTAACCCTGATGTCTACTGCTCTACATTCTGCTAGTGGATGAGGAGTCCATGTAAATAAAATGGCTGGGTTTATTTACTACTGCCACAGTGTTTATTTGTAAAAAAAAAACACTAATGCCCCCGCTTACCTGGGTCATCTTCTCCCTGTTGGCTTTGGGGTTGAGTGGGGCCTCTGTGAGCAGGACGGGATGCTCTTCAGGGGCCACACGCAGCTCATTGTAGAAGGTGTGATGCCAGATCTTCTCCATGTCGTCCCAGTTGGTAACAATGCCGTGCTCGATGGGGTACTTCAGAGTCAGGATGCCCCTCTTGCTCTGGGCCTCATCTCCCACGTAGCTGTCCTTCTGTCCCATGCCCACCATCACACCCTGGGGAAAGAGACATTACGTTACACTTTGTCCCTGCACTACGCATAAACTCAAGTTACACTACAGAAGTTGTTGGCTCAAGAGCACCCCCAGAAGGAAGAGTTCTATATAGCCTCTTCAAACTCTACCCCAAAGTCAAATATAGAGATACAGGAATGTTCTCTAAGTGGACACATGCTCAAACCATCTAAATTCCAAAATCAGGGGTATTAATATAGAGTTGGTCCCCTCCTTTGCTGCTATAATAGCCTCCACTCATCTGAGAAGGCTTTCCACTAGATGTTTGAACAATGCTGTGGGGAATTGCTTCCATTCAGCCACAAGAACATTAGTAAAGTCAAGCACTGATGTTGAGCAAATTGGAAAGGTGGCATTCTAGGACAGTGCCACGTTGAAAGTCAAAGCTTTTCAGTAAGGCCCTTCTACTGACAACATGTGGATGAAACAGCCAAATCCACTCATTTGTGTCCACATATAGTTTGTGTATAAAAGTATAGCCTATATTAAGTGAATCCGATATCCAAGAGCCCAGTATGGTTCCAACCTGATGTCTGGGTCTTCCAACAATGGAGGGAAGACAGCACGGGGAGCATCATCCCCTGCAAAACCAGCCTTGCACATGCCTGAACCATTGTCAACCACCAGTGCAGCAATATCATCTTCAGCCATTCTGTTAAAACAAAGGAGGATTAATGAATCATGGCCTAAAAAGCAGGAACAAAGCCATACCATTTTCTGGGTCAGGGTATATCATCAGGACAGACCACCAATTACTACAGTATAAATGAGACAAATTAGAAGTCCTCATTAGTAAGTGCAGACATAGGACCATAGTCAGCTGTAATTCGTAACAATTAGTTAAAATGTTAAACCAGTGACTTAATAAAGAGCACTAGTCTACTAGCAGATCTTGTAAAAACAGTGGAATTGAACCAAATAATCATTTGGAACAAAGCAAAGAATTCCAATCAGTAATTTATTTTTTCTCAATATATGGCTCCGATCCAAACAGCTCAAACACGTATTCAGACAAATCCAAGCAAAGCTGTATTTCAAATCAAGTGATTTTAACCATAGCTAGAACACATTTAGCGATACAACTCGACATTTCAGATTGGCTTTCTCAAACGGCGGGATAGTGGCGTTTGCTTACCTGTCAGTTAGGATGCTTTCTCTTCAAGAATCCGGGAATGATGTCTTCAATGAAGTGTAGCATCCACATTTCAGCAGGAGACTATATACCTCCTTTTCTCCCCAACCGTGCCTCATCCTCCGCCTTCGCGTTCACCTGCTCACACCAAATATGGGCATTGTTTTCAAAAATGGACACCGGATTGGATTGGGAGGTGGTTTACGGTGGAAGTGACCTACCGTTGTCATTCACATGGTAGCCAAACCTATGCGTTGTGAAAATTGCGTTGTTTGCTCTGTAAGATGCTAACTCAGCATATTGAATGTAACAAACAGTTACAGGATCTACAGCATGGTCAAGTTAATGTTTCTGACATTTTCAGACTACTAAACAACTGTTGATTTAGAACCACAGAGAGTTACCACAAGTTGCAAAGAAAACAGAAGCTGCCTTCACTATTCCAGCACCATTTCAACATCATCAAATCACCTCTGCTTAGTCTAATACAGTGACAACTAAAATATACCAAAAACAATTTAGTCCAATCAATGCAAGCTAAATGTTATGTGGCTGTCCATGGCTCTGATTTCTCTGTGTGTGTGTGTGCATTTGTGCAAGTAGAAAAAAACATGTTGACTCTACTTGTAGAGAAATTCCAATGCCATCCTCCTCTCTTTCATGTTGACGAAACAGTCTATGACTCTGTCATACAGTACACACTTTGTTTTTGTTTTCCTTAGGCTACCTGGCTAAAATGCTTGCTCGCAAGCCTAACTTCCTTTCATGGGCAACGATGTGCCGCCAGTTAACATTAGCCTACTACAGTACATTAGCTACATATTGAACTTCCATCCTCTCAGGCCTGGGGCACAATGTATGAATTAATGGTTGGATCCAAATCACCGTTATAATCATTGGCCAGTATGGAGAATTAAGTAAAACCACAAGTCCAGATCCCTATCTCCATCCATGGGTAATTTAGGAAAGGGACAATTTTAGCTAGCTCGCTAGCAAACGGAGGAAAATAACACAACAAGATACAATTCATGTCTCTGTCAATTATGTTTTGCCTTCGATGTGAAATCCAAACTGGATTCCCTTTTTTGGGTGTGCCAGGACCATTCACAGTTGAGCTCGCTCAGTTTAGCTCAACGCTGATTGGCTATTATTATTATTATTTTTTTAATTATCAAGGGAGGCCAAATGCTCGCTGGCTTCAGTTGCATTCAAAGCTACGGGCAGCAATAATGTTGACCACACAGCATCAGATAGATGGCAGCTGTTTCGCTCGCTCGGATGCTTTCTCCGGTGAGATTCGTTCAGCCTCTTGCGAACTGAAGGACGTTTATGTATTGTTTTATTGGTCAGTGTTTTGGGAAAGCCTGACTTCCCTTGCCATTTATGAATACACGCCTAGTAAACTGCTCAACTAAGGGGCAATGCTGTTCAATCTACCACAGACCTGGCTACCTACCAGATGGTCGTCACTGTAGTTACCACAGCCACAAAGTCATAAACCCCGCCTATTTCTATAATTTTTATAATAGACAATCTTGACTTTGTGGCTGTGCTATCTAGTGGAAACCCTACCACGCAGTGCTCATCTTACCGCTGCCCCCCACCCACTCAGCAACAATGGTAGTTAATGCCGTTTTAGGTTTTCTGCTGTGTGCCTCTCCTCCATGTTCTGTGGTCAGTCCCTACATGGGACTTCATTTCCCAAGAGATCATCAATGTGATGTGTTTCTGCAGTGATGTATTACAGCTTGTTCATAGACATCCAACAATCTGTTGCTCCACATATGGTGTTTGAGAGCTGGCGCTTTGTAGGCCTACTTGCAGAGCAATCATTGTACAATTTCTCCATCCCGGCCGTCACGGTTTTGGCATGAGTCTGGTTTGTATTGCCTTACAGGACTTCTCTGCTGTTGCTTCCCTATCTCACTCTCTGACATGTTTTAAACTGTTAACGAGGATGACGTGCTGGGCGCTTTAAATAAGTCATTTTAAAGATACATATGTCCTACTAACATATCTCCTCCTACTAACATATATCCTACTAACATATATCCTCCTACTAACATATCTCCTCCTACTAACATATCTCCTACTAACATATCTCCTCCTAACATATCTACTACTAACATATCTCCTCCTACTAACATATCTCCTACTAACATATCTCCTACTAACATATCTCCTCCTACTAACATATCTCCTTCTACTAACATATCTCCTACTAACATATCTCCTACTAACATATCTCCTACTAACATATCTCCTCCTACTAACATATCTCCTCCTACTAACATATCTCCTCCTACTAACATATCTCCTACTAACATATCTCCTCCTACTAACATATCTCCATATCTCCTCCTACTAACATATAACATATCTCCTCCTACTAACATATCTCCTCCTAACATTTCTCCTACTAACATATCTCCTCCTAACATATCTCCTCCTACTAACATATCTCCTCCTTCTAACATATCTCCTACTAACATATTTCCTCCCTCTAACATATCCCCTACTAACATATCTCCTCCTACTAACATATCTCCTCCTTCAAACATATCCCCTACTAACATATCTCCTCCTACTAACATATCTCCTCCTTCTAACATATCTCCTACTAACATATTTCCTCCCTCTAACATATATCCTCCTACTAACATAAAAGCATTTTAGACAGCAGGTATAGTGTACATGGAACTATGAATGAGGTACTGGTCATCAAGAATATTCCTACATAGATCCAGGAGGAGAAATGCATTTGAGAGCAGATATGCCATTTGTCCATTGCTTTGTTTTATTTATTCATGGGTGATATTTATGGATGATTCTATCATTGTTTGGGGAATAAATAAGATTGATTTAAATATTCAATGACATCAGCACATAATTGGAGCTGTTATGCAAATGTAAAATCCAATAGATAATTCACTCATCCTTTACCTCCTTTTCAGAGAAAATGTTGTTATTGATCAATGAACTCACCAAATTGTCTCAACGATCTCATACCCCACAAGGGGCCAAAGCCTCAGGGATTTTCCTCAAAAAGATGGAAAACAATAAACAGCTAGTTGGGTGTGAAACTGTCACTAATTAGTAAGCGAGTTCCTTACCTGGTTGTCTAGGTCTTAATGGAAAAAACAAAAACCCACAGACACTCGACCCTCCGTGGAATGAGTTTGACACCCAATTTAACCTATGATTCTATACAGCAGGGGCATACTCTGGAGAACTGCTCATACACTGGAGATCTGAAGGTCTGGAGTACAGCTCATACACTGGAGGTCTGGAGTACTGCTCATACACTGGAGATCTGGAGGTCTGGAGTACTGCTCATACACTGGAGGTCTGGAGTACTGCTCATACACTGGAGGTCTGGAGGTCTGGACAGCTCATACACTGGAGGTCTGGAGTACTGCTCATACACTGGAGATCTGGAGGTCTGGAGTACAGCTCATACACTGGAGGTCTGGAGTACTGCTCATACTCTGAAGATCTTGAGTACTGCTCATACACTGGAGATCTGGAGGTCTGGAGTACAGCTCATACACTGGAGGTCTGGAGTACTGCTCATACACTGGAGGTCTGGAGTACTGCTCATACACTGGAGGTCTGGACATACACTGGAGGTCTGGAGTACAGCTCATACACTGGAGGTCTGGAGTACTGCTCATACACTGGAGGTCTGGAGTACTGCTCATACACTGGAGATCTGGAGGTCTGAAGTACTGCTCATACACTGGAGGTCTGGAGTAATGCTGATTTATTTTAAATTTTTATTTCACCTTTATTTAACCAGGTAGGCAAGTTGAGAACAAGTTCTCATTTACAATTGCGACCTGGCCAAGATAAAGCAAAGCAGTTCGACTCATACAACGACACAGTTACACATGGAGTAAAACAAACATACAGTCAATAATACAGTAGAAACAAGTCTATATATACAATGTGAGCAAATGAGGTGAGATAAGGGAGGTAAAGGCAAAAACACTGGAATGGTAGATTTGCAGTGGAAGAATGTGCAAAGTGGAAATAAAAATAATGGGGTGCAAAGGAGCAAAATAAATAAATAAATACAGTAGGGAAAGAGGTATTTGTTTGGGCTAAATTATAGGTGGGCTATGTACAGGTGCAGTAATCTGTGAGCTGCTCTGACAGCTGGTGGTTAAAGCTTGTGAGAGAGATAAGCGTTTCCAGTTTCAGAGATTTTTGTAGTTCGTTCCAGTCATTGGCAGCAGAGAACTGGAAGGAAAGGCGGCCAAAGAAAGAATTGGTTTTGGGGGTGACCAGAGAGATATACCTGCTGGAGCGCGTGCTACAGGTGGGTGATGCTATGGTGACCAGCGAGGTGAGATAAGGGGGGAGTTTACCTAGCAGGGTCTTGTAGATGACATGGAGCCAGTGGGTTTGGCAACGAGTATGAAGCGAGGGCCAGCCAACGAGAGCGTACAGGTCGTAATGGTGGGTAGTATATGGGGCTTTGGTGACAAAACAGATGGCAGTGTGTTAAACTGCATCCAATTAGTTGAGTAGGGTATTGGAGGCTATTTTGTAAGTGACATGGGTGATGTCGAGGATTGGTAGGATGGTCAGTTTTACAAGGGTATGTTGGGCAGCATGAGTGAAGGATGCTTTGTTGTGAGATAGGAAGCCAATTCTAGATTTAACTTTGGATTGGAGATGTTTGATGTGGGTCTAGAAGGAGAGTTTACAGTCTAACCAGACACCTAGGTATTTGTAGTTGTCCACGTATTCTAAGTCAGAGCCGTCCAGAGAAGTGATGTTGGACAGGCTGGCAGGTGCAGGCAGTGATCGTTTGAAGAGCATGCATTTAGTTTTACTTGTATTTAAGAGCAATTGGAGGCAACAGAAGGAGAGTTGTATGGCATTGAAGCTTGCCTGGAGGGTTGTTAACACAGTGTCCAAAGAAGGGCCAGAAGTATACAGAATGGTGTCATCTGCGTAGAGGTGGATCAGAGACTCACCAGCGGCAAGAGCGACATCATTGATGTATACAGAGAAGAGAGTCGGTCCAAGAATTGAACCCTGTGGCACCCCCATAGAGACTGCCAGAGGTCCGGACAGCAGACCCTCCAATTTGACACACTGAACTCTATCAGAAAAGTAGTTGGTGAACCAGGTGAGGCAATCATTTGACAAACCAAGGCTGTCGAGTCTGCCGATGTGGATGTGGTGATTGACAGAGTCGAAAGCCTTGGCCAGATCATTGAATACGGCTGCACAGTAATGTTTCGTATCGATGGCGGTTAAAATGTCGTTTAGGACCTTGAGCGTGGCTGAGGTGCATCATGACCATCTCTGAAACCAGATTGCATAGCAGAGAGGGTATGGTGAGATTAGAAATGGTCGGTAATCTGTTGACTTGGCTTTCGAAGATCTTAGAAAGGCAGTGTAGGATAGATATGTCTGTAGCAGTTTGGGTCAAGAGGGTCCCCCCCTTTGAACAGGGGGATGACCGCAGATCCTTTCCAATCTTTGGGAATCTCAGACGACACGAAAGAGGTTGAACAGGCTAGTAATAGGGGTGGCAACAACTTTGGCAGATACTTTTAGAAAGGGTCCAGATTGTCTCGCCCGGCTGATTTGTAGGTCCAGATTTTGCAGCTATTTCAGAACATCAGCTGACTGGATTTGGGAGAAGGAGAAATACACTGGAGGTCTGGACTACTGCTGGTTTTCTGTTCTACCTAATCATTAATGGCACCCCAGGTCTAAATCAATACATGATTAGAGGGGAACAAAGAATTAAGCAGTGGAACTGGCTTCCAGTCCAGCTATGAATATGAGGGCTATACAGTATCAGTTCTAGGTACATGCAGTCACCAAAAAGACTAAGATTCCTAAGGGTTTAGATTAAACCACTGAGGTTCCCCCATGCTCAGTCAGCACTACCAGTGTCGGTCATGTGACAATGTGAAGACGGCACTGCCATCTAGTGGACATAGCATGTAAATCAGGGCTCTCCAACTGCAGGCCTGGAGTCTGCAGGTGTTACTTCCAGGACTAACCAGAGCGCTGTTCGATAGGATCATTAAATTACACCCATCTGGTGCCCCAGGTCTAGATAAATACTGAAAATAAGTGAACCTGGCATCGAGGTAAATGTGCCTGCCATATGAAGTTCCACCCAGTTGACCAGCACTACCAATTCCAAAACAGGCGTCGGGTCTTGCGAGCTCTTTGGTATACTCACCTGCGATTTAAATACTGTCAGGTGTTTATCACTGGTGTAGAACACACACCTGCAAAGCTTTTCATGACAAGACCCCCCCCTGATATAGAATTAGCTGTCCTTTTATGTTCACGTCATCACTGATGTGATGAGAACAGCTACTTCCGTTCATTAGCATGTACTCCTGTCAAAGACAGTGGGCTTTCAGTGTACATTATAGAAGTGGCTTCTTCACCTTGCCGTCATCTAGACTGAGATGAAAGGATGTCAGCACATCCCAAAGATCTGAGAGATGAAGCCATAGACGTGAGGTTCACCAAGAGAATTTAACAATGAGAAAACCATTTGTCACCCATTTGATTTAACCTGCAGTGGGTTCCAGCCAATGACAAATACATTTGTGTTTACAAATCACATCATTCCCTGAAATGATCAGTAAATTAAAAAGTGACAAATGCAGCATAAGACTTAATGTTGCAAATAGACGACAGAGTATCACATTACAGTGAACGTTTATTCAATGTCCCAGTAGCAGATGTTACATACAAGACTAATAGTAACAAATACAACACAAGGCAGAATGTCACAACCCGAACACTGAGCCTACCCAGAAACCACCCTGTCACCACCCCCCCCGGACACCATGTAGAACTGAAACAATATGGCTTTCTCTACCAGTTAGGATAGGTGGAAGTCACTTCTACTCATCTGATCATTTTAGAGCCACACAAATGCTTAGGGGACAGGGGCAAGGTGTTGGCTTCGGGACAGGAGAGCCATCCGAAATAACAGACTCCCTGAAAGGAGTAACACCGAGGTTAAGAGTCAAGGCTTTAGAAACATTTGCGGTGGACGATAGACGGGCCAGATTCCTCGTATTCCTGCTTGGAAATCCACATCTGTTGGAAGGTGGAGAGAGAGGCCAGGATGGAACCGCCAATCCACACAGAGTATTTACGCTCTGGAGGGGCGATGATCTGGCGACAAGAGATATGAACTTATTCATTAGTTAAACAGGGCGATCTAACTTATGAATGTATTCTGCACTAAAACCACTTAATTTCTGATGAAAGTATTTGGGAAGCCAAAAAGATCACATGAGAAAAAATAAAATGGGCTAGTCGAGAGATGCCACACTGAATGCCCATGGGCTAAAAGTCACAGAATAACACGTGAATGCCCACCTTAATCTTCATAGTAGGAGGTGCCAAGCCACTGATCTCCTTCTGCATTCTATCAGCGATGCCAGGGAACATAGTGGTTCCACCTGAAAGAACAGTGTTGGCATACAGGTCTTTCCTGATGTCCACATCACACTTCATGATAGAGTTGTAGGTGGTCTCGTGCACTCCAGTGCTTTCCATTCCTACAAAAGCAAGCATGTACATGTCAATGGCAGCCCCAGGAACAGAAATTAATAGGCCTACAAGTATGGCTCTTTTAATGAGGTCAGTGAACACGCAACTGGCAAGAACCTCAGAGCTCCAGAGGATTGTATAGTGGTGAATGACTGTCACTAAGCTGAGTAACATTGTCTAGACAAGAACATCTGTACATGTATTAAAGAGTGACTCCAGTGGCCAAATTAAACCTTTGTCCGCTGATTTATAAAAAATACATTTAAAAAAGACAGAACGTTGGGTGTTTAGTGCTTATGAATAGTCATATCAATACATAACTGAGGGTGCATCTTGTGTGACCTCTACCAAGAGGAAACATTTCAGAGCCTCCATTTTAGTAGTGGATAGAAGTGACAATTTCAGGACTAGAATTACTATATAGTCGCCAACCAGAGAAAAATACCTTTTAACAAAGACATTTTTAGCTGAAGGTCTTCTTTGAAGACACAGAAAAACATCTCACCAATGAAGGATGGCTGGAACATGGTCTCAGGGCACCGGAAGCGCTCGTTGCCGATAGTGATGACCTGTCCATCAGGCAGCTCGTAGCTCTTCTCCAGAGAGGAACTGGAGGCAGAGGTCTTCATCTCCTGCTCAAAGTCCAGCGCCACGTAGGCCAGCTTCTCCTTGATGTCGCGCACAATCTCCCTCTCGGCCGTGGTGGTGAAGCTGTAGCCACGCTCAGTCAGGATCTTCATCAGGTAGTCCGTGAGGTCGCGTCCGGCCAGGTCCAGGCGCAGGATGGCGTGGGGAAGAGCGTAGCCCTCGTAGATGGGCACCGTGTGGCTAACGCCATCCCCGGAATCCATCACGATTCCTGTGGTGCGACCAGATGCGTACAAAGAAAGCACGGCCTGGATACCTACATACATGGCTGGGCTGTTGAAGGTCTCAAACATGATCTGGTAGAAGAATAGAAGGTGGGAATTAGGACTGTGAGAGACTCTTTATAAAAAGGGTGTTTTAGACACCTACAAATACTGCTAAGAATGTGAGGCCCACCGCTACCCTCAGGCAAGGTGAACAGAGTAACCCTGATGTCTACTGCTCTACATTCTGCTAGTGGATGAGGACTCACTGTAAATAAAATGGCTGGGTTTATTTACTACTGCCACAGTGTTTATTTGTAGGAAACACTAATGCCCCCACTTACCTGGGTCATCTTCTCCCTGTTGGCTTTGGGGTTGAGTGGGGCCTCTGTGAGCAGGACGGGATGCTCTTCAGGAGCCACACGCAGCTCATTGTAGAAGGTGTGATGCCAGATCTTCTCCATGTCGTCCCAGTTGGTAACAATGCCGTGCTCGATGGGGTACTTCAGAGTCAGGATGCCCCTCTTGCTCTGGGCCTCATCTCCCACGTAGCTGTCCTTCTGTCCCATGCCCACCATCACACCCTGGGGAAAGAGACATTACGTTACACTTTGTCCCTGCACTACGCATAAACTGAGGTTACACTACAGAAGTTGTTTTCATCAAATGTTGGCTTGAGTTGCCTGTATGTTTCACATAAACAGCTACAATCAATTTCTTAACTCATGAAATCACAATCTTTAGTTTTAGGCTACCAATACATCATGCTGTTGTTAGTGGGTTTGGGGAGGAGTGTCCCTTTCTTTTTAATGAGGCCATTTCTGGCCAATATTTGTCCATTTAGTGGACCTCTTGGCTCAAGAGCACCCCCAGAAGGAAGAGTTCTATATAGCCTCTTCAAACACTATCCCAAAGTCAAATATAGAGAGAGAACATTACTGTAAGTACACACATGCTCAAACATCTAAATTCCAAAATCAGGGGTATTAATATAGAGTTGGTCCCCTCCTTTGCTGCTATAATAGCCTCCACTCATCTGAGAAGGCTTTCCACTAGATGTTTGAACAATGCTGTGGGGAATTGCTTCCATTCAGCCACAAGATCATTAGTGAAGTCAGGCACTGATGTTGAGCAAATAGGCCTGACTCGCAGTCGGTGTTCCACTTCATCACAAAAGTGTTCGATGGGGTTGAGGTCCGGGCTCTGAGCAGGCCAGTCAAGTTCTTCCATACGATCCACAGCCCATTTCTGTATGGACCCCACTTTGTGCACAGGAGTATTGTCATGCTGAAACAGGAAATGGTCTTCACCCAAACTGTTGCCACAAAGACAAGAGCACAGAATGGCATTGTATGCTGTAGTGTTAAGATTTCCCATTAATGGAATTAAGTGACCTAGCCTGAAACATGAAAAACAGCCCCAGACCATTATTCCTCCACCAAACTTTAGTTGACACTACACAGTCGACAGGTAGCGTTCTCCTGGCATCTGCCAAACCCAGATTCATCAGTCGGACTGCAAGATGGTGAAGCTTGAGTCAGCACTCAAGAGAGCATGTTTCCACTGCTCCAGAGTCCAATGGCAGTGTTTTACACCACTCCAGCAAACGCTTGGCGATGCGCATAGTGATCTTAGGCTTGGGTGCAGCTGCTTGGCCACGGAAAATAACTTCATTAAGCTCCCGACGAACAGTTCTTGTGCTGACGCTGCTTCCAGGGGCAGTTTGAAACTCGGTAGAGAATGTTGCAACCAAGGTCAGACAATTTTTACATGCGTCAGCAATCCCATTCTGTGAGCTTGTGTGGCCTACCACTTCACAGCTGAGCTATTGTTGCTCCTAGATGTTTCCACTTCAATAACAGTGCTTACAGTTGACCAGGGCAGCTCTAGCAGGGCAGGAATTTGACAAACTGAGTTGGAAAGGTGGCATTCTAGGACAGTGCCACGTTGAAAGGCAAAGCTTTTCAGTAAGGCCCTTCTACTGACAACATGTGGATGAAACAGCCAAATCCACTCATTTGAAGGAGTGTCCACATATAGTTTGTGTATAAAAGTATAGCCTATATTAAGTGAATCCGATATCCAAGAGCCCAGTATGGTTCCAACCTGATGTCTGGGTCTTCCAACAATGGAGGGGAAGACAGCACGGGGAGCATCATCCCCTGCAAAACCAGCCTTGCACATGCCTGAACCATTGTCAACCACCAGTGCAGCAATATCATCTTCAGCCATTCTGTTAAAACAAAGGAGGATTAATGAATCAAGGCCTAAAAAGCAACAACAAAGCCATACCATTTTCTGGGTCAGGGTATATCATCAGGACAGACCACCAATTACTACAGTATAAATGAGACAAATTAGAAGTCCTCATTAGTAAGTGTAGACATAGGACCATAGTCAGCTGTAATTCGTAACAATTAGTTAATGTTTAACCAGTGACTAAAAGAGCACTAGTCTACTAGCAGATCTTGTAAAAACAGTGGAATTGAACCAAATAATAATTTAGAACAAAGCAAAGAATTCCAAACAGTAATTTATTTTTTCTCAATATATGGCTCCGATCCCAACAGCTCAAACACGTATTCAGACAAATCCAAGCAAAGCTGTATTTCAAAATAAGTGACTTTAACCATAGCTAGAACACATTTAGCGATACAACTCGACATTTCAGATTGGCTTTCTCAAACGGCGGGATAGTGGCGTTTGATTACCTGTCAGTTAGGATGCTTTCTCTTCAAGAATCCGGGAATGATTATGTCTTCAATGAAGTGTAGCATCCACATTTCAGCAGGAGACTATATACCTCCTTTTCTCCCCAACCGTGCCTCATCCTCCGCCTTCGCGTTCACCTGCTCACACCAAATATGGGCATTGTTTTCAAAAAAAGACACCGGATTGGATTGGGAGGTGTTTTACGGTGGAAGTGACCGAAGGTTGTCATTCACATGGTAGACGATATTAAAGAGATTGGAAGGTAACAGGTACATGTTGGGTTAGCCGAAAGGTTTTGGGTAATTTAAATTCAGTATAATTTGGAAATGTAAGCAACGTCGTTGAATGTGTTAGCAGGCTAACCCAATATCAAGTCAATCCACATTGTGGAAAAGACAACAAAGAAGAGGTCTGGGGAAAAGAGGTCTGGGGCGATCATAGTGTAGTGAGACAAAAGTAGCGCATATGGCGCGATCTAATGTAATACCTCTATGTGCTCGATCCCTTCGTAATTTATGAACATGACTTGACTGTTTTGTTTTGTTAAATAAACATTTCCCAAACTATTATTTTGAAAGATCAGCAGCGTGTCATGCATCAGATCTGCATCAGATCTGCGCACCCTGGACCAGAGTGTTGCATTGAAAGTTTGACGAGAGACAGGCATAGGTGGGCTATGCTGCCCTTCATAGTCTGTAGACATTAATCAAATACATATTAGACCATGTCAAAAACGTGACCTGTGTTTAGTTATTCAGTACTCTACAATGCAACCTCAAAGCACCTAGTATACACAGGCAGCCTAATTCTGATCTGATTGGTCAAAATACCAATAATTGGGCAAAATATCAGAATTGGGCTGCCTTTGGGTAAAAATCAGGTATAATTGCTCCCGAAATACAGGCTAGCAGAAGGCAATTCTTGTAAAAAAAACTCAATGTGTGAGAGGCCTGTACTTGTCTGTGGGGCTATAATTGTCTAACAGGCAGTAGTGGTGTGTAGGTAAAATCACTGGGGAATTTAAACCTATGTGTTGTGATAATTGCGTTGATTGCTCTATAACATGTTAGCTCATATGCCTTGCGACCGTGATATATAGGCCTAAGGTCGAGACAGTAAGAAGACACAGTGGCTGAATAAATTCAACAACACCTTTGTTTCATCACAAAACCGGAGAGCAACCTCTGTCTGGTGATGTCCTCAAAGCACATTTCATGCTATATTCTGATGAAAGAATGCTTCATGGTTCATTGCTAATGAGCAAACAGATGGATCACTGGTATCTGAAACCATTTCCTTATATTAATTATAAACTGGGTGGTTCGAGCCCTGAATGCTGATTGGCTGACAGCCATGGTATATCAGACCGTATACCACGGGTATGACAAAACATGTATTTTTACTCCTCCAATTACGTTGGTATAGTTATAATAGCAGTACGGCATCTCAGAGGTTTGTGATATACTGTTTGGCCAATATACCGCGGCTAAGGGCTGTGTCCAGGCACTCCGCATTGTTAGGCGTTGTACAGCATACTGGCCATATAACACACCTCCTCAGGCCTTATTGCTTAATTAGAACATATAAAACATAGGTCTACATAGCCCACAGGAGCTGTGTAGTAGAAACAGGAGATATTCATTCTGGTACAATTAACATATAACCTTTAACCTAGGGGGAAGAATCAGAAACTCTTTATCCAAGGGGTTATTTGTCACATAAATGGAAAGTTTTTGTGACAGAAGAAGCTGTTTAGTAGTAGGAGGATTAATGTCTGTGTACGTACTCTACTGGTCTTGCTGGAGACACTTTCACAGTTATAGTCAGTCTGTCTTCAGAAAAAATGGATCTATATATCTGTGTCATATCCATGCAATAATTGATGTTACCCATTTTAACTTCCTTTTCTAAAATGCAGATATTTTCCTGTGTATGTCCACTAAGGGGCAATGCAGTTCAATCTACCACAGACCTGGCTACCTACCAGATGGTCGTCACTGTAGTTACCACAGCCACAAAGTCATAAACCCCGCCCATTTCTATCATTTTTTACAGACAATTAAACAATTTTGACTTTGTGGCTGTGCTTTCTAGTGGAAACCCTACCAGACAGTGCTCATCTTACCACTGTCCCCCACCCACTCAGCAACAATGGTAGTTAATGCTGTTTTAGGTTTTCTGCTGTGTGCCTCTCCTCCATGTTCTGTGGTCAGTCCCTACATGGGACTTCATTTCCCAAGAGCTCATCAATGTGATGGGTTTCTACAGTGATGTATTACAGCTTGTTCATAGACATCCAACAATCTGTTGCTCCACGTATGGTGTTTGTGAGATGGCGCTTTGTAGTCCTACTTGCAGAGCAATCATTGTACAATTTCTCCATCCCGGCCGTCACGGTTTTGGCATCTAGTCTGGTTTGTATTGCCTTACAGGATTTCTCTGCTGTTGCTTCCCTATCTCACTCTCTGACATTTTTTAAACTGTTAACGAGGATGACGTCCTGGGCGCTTTAAATAAGTAATTTTAAAGATGCATATCTCCTACTAACATATCTCCTACTAACATATCTCCTCCTACTAACATATCTCCTCCTTCTAACATATCTCCTCCTACTAACATATCTCCTACTAACATATCTCCTACTAACATATCTCCTCCTACTAACATATCTCCTACTAACATATTTCCTACTAACATATCTCCTACTAACATATCTCCTCCTACTAACATATCTCCTCCTACTAACATATCTCCTACTAACATATCTCCTACTAACATATCTCCTCCTACTAACATATCTCCTACTAACAGTCTCCTCCTCCTGAGCTGAGCGCTCTGGAGTAGGTTTTCATCAAGGATCTCTCTGTATTTAGCTCCATTCATCTTTCCCTCGATCCTGCCTAGTCTCCCAGTCCCTTCCACTGAAAAAAATCCCCACAGCATGATGCTGCAAGCACCATGCTTCACTGTACGGATGGTGCCAGGTTTGCTCCAGACGTGACGTTTGGCATTCAGGCCAAAGAGTTCAATCTTGGTTTCATCAGACCAGAGAATGTTCTTTCTCATGGTCTGAGAGTCCTTTAGGTGCCTTTTGACAAACTCCAAGAGGGCTGTCATGTACCTTTTACTGAGGAGTGTCTTCTGTCTGGCGACTATCATAATGGCCTGATTCTCCCATCTCCACAGAGGAACTCTGGAGCTCTCTCAGAGTGACCATTGAGTTCATGGTCACCTCCCTGACCAAGGCCCTTCTCCCCCGATTGGTCAGTTTGGCCAGGCGGCCAGCTCTAGGAAGAGTCTTGGTGGTTCTTAACTTCTTCCATTTAAGAATGATAGAGGTCACTGTGTTCTTGGGGACCTTCAATGCTGCAGACATTTTTTGGTACCCTTCTCCAGATCTGTGCCTTGACACAATCCTGTCTCGGAGCTCTACGGACAATTCCTTCGACCTCAATATCTGCAATATCTCTCATTATGAGACATTCAGTCCTACAGGGGTCACTAATCATTATGAGACATTCAGTCCTACAGGGGTCACTAATCATTATGAGACATTCAGTCCTACAGGGGTCACTAATCATTATGAGACATTCTACAGGGGTCACTAATCATTATGAGACATTCAGGGGTCACTAATCATTATGAGTCACTAATCACATTCAGTCACTAATCATTATGAGACATTCAGGGGTCACTAATCATTATGAGACATTCAGGGGTTACTTTTTAATGGTACGTTTACAAACATATATTATGATAAATATAATTGAAACTTGTGTCTCATTATGGTAATTGTTCCAAGATGGCGTAGCAGTAAGTCGTCCTGTCGTATCGTCTCTCTGTAAATATCGTCTCTTTTTCGTTTTAGATATTTTTCTTCGCATATCTTTAAAAACATTTTTGCTCGCTTCCAAATACTCTCCTGCAACCCGCCTCACCCAATGTAGCTACTTTTCCTAAAGTATTTATATTTACTTCGGAACCGGAACCCCTCAACTGAAGCTAGCCAGCTAACCACCTGCTATGCTAGCGGTCTTCAGCTAACCGGTCATCAGCTAACCCTTAGCTCGGAAAGCTCTCGCCAGTTCGAACAACGCGACGCTAACCAGAGCATAACGGACCTATTTTTTTTTTTTTTAACCCCGGATTCCCACCGCAAACGGAACATCTTTCAGCTGGATCTTCACAACTAGCTATCAAGCTAAACCGCAACCCTGGTTGTTTACTCCTGGCCAGCGTTTCCACCCACGTAGCTTGAAGCTAGCCCGGCCAGAGCTCCTGTGCTCATAGCATACTCCTGGGCTACAATACCCGGACCCACGACCGGTCTATCGATGTCACTGCATGAAGAGGAATAAACAGACTCACCCCATCGCGACGCCCTCCAAGGCGAACTCTCTAGCCCTCGCTATCTCCTTGCTTGCTAATTCGGCATGCTAACTGCTAGCTTGTTTAGCCCAGGTCCGCTAACTACTACCTTGTTTACCCCGGCCTGCTAATCTGCTAGCACAGGCCTGCTAATCTGTTAGCTTGTTAGCACAGGCCTGCTAACCGTCTGCATTGCCGCGTCCCAAACACGCAGTGGCCCATATGTACTTTCTATCTCTTCCCGATTTTTACATTTTTTTATACCTTCCGGAAACCTGCCTCAACCAATGTGATACGGAATCGCTATTATTTTTAATTTTTAGAACACACTCAAGAACCTCCAGAAGCTAACCAGCTAACTAGCTACAAGCTATTTAGTCATTGTTAGTTTTTTTAACCTGGATAACACTCGCCAGTCCAGCCCCCCTGCCCCATGGACTCTGATCACTTGGCTACATAGCTGATGCACACTGGACTGTCCATTAATCACGGTACTCCATTCTGCTTGTTTGTTTTATCAGTCGGCCTCGTTGCCTAGTCAATGCCATTTCACCTGCTGTTGTTATGCTAGCTGATTAGCTGTTGTTTCACCCACTGTTTTAGCTAGCTTTCCCAGTTCAACACCTGTGATTACTGTATGCCTCGCTGTATGTCTCTCTCAATTGTCAATATGCCTTGTATACTGTTGCTCAGGTTAGTTATCATTGTTTTAGTTCACAATGGAGCCCCTTGTCCCACTCCTCATACCCCTGATACCTCCTTTGTCCCACCTCCCACATATGCGGTGACCTCACCCATTACAACCAGCATGTCCAGAGATAAAACCTCTCTCATCATCACCCAGTGCCTGGGCTTACCTCCGCCATACCCGCACCCCACCATACCCCTGTCTGCGCATTATGCCCTGAATATATTCTACCATGCCCAGATACCTGCTCCTCTTATTCTCTGTCCCCAACGCTCTAGGCGACCAGTTTTGATAGCCTTTAGCCGCACCCTCATACTACTCCTTCTCTGTTCCGCGGGTGATGTGGAGGTAAACCCAGGCCCTGCATGTCCCCAGGCACCCTCATTTGTTGACTTCTGTGATCGAAAAAGCCTTGGTTTCATGCATGTCAACATCAGAAGCCTTCTCCCTAAGTTTGTTTTACTCACTGCTTTAGCACACTCTGCTAACCCTGATGTCCTTGCCGTGTCTGAATCCTGGCTCAGGAAGGCCACCAAAAATTCAGAGATTTCCATACCCAACTATAACATCTTCCGTCAAGATAGAACTGCCAAAGGGGGAGGAGTTGCAGTCTACTGCAGAGATAGCCTGCAAAGTAATGTCATACTTTCCAGGTCCATACCCAAACAGTTCGAACTACTAATTCTGAAAATTACTCTCTCCAGAAATAAGTCGCTCACTGTTGCCGCCTGCTACCGACCCCCTCAGCTCCCAGCTGTGCCCTGGACACCATTTGTGAATTGATTGCCCCCATCTAGCTTCAGAGTTTGTTCTGTTAGGTGACCTAAACTGGGATATGCTTAACACCCCGGCAGTCCTACAATCTAAGCTAGATGCCCTCAATCTCACACAAATCATCAAGGAACCCACCAGGTACAACCCTAACTCTGTAAGCAAGGGCACCCTCATAGACGTCATCCTGACCAACTGGCCCTCCAAATACACCTCCGCTGTCTTCAATCAGGATCTCAGCGACCACTGCCTCATTGCCTGTATCCGCTACGGTGCCGCAGTCAAACGACCACCCCTCATCACTGTCAAACGCTCCCTAAAACACTTCTGTGAGCAGGCCTTTCTAATCGACCTGGCCCGGGTACCCTGGAAGGACATTGACCTCATCCCGTCAGTTGAGGATGCCTGGTCATTCTTTAAGAGTAACTTCCTCACCATTTTAGATAAGCATGCTCCGTTCAAAAAATGCAGAACTAAGAACAGATACAGCCCTTGGTTCACTCCAGACCTGACTGCCCTCGACCAGCACAAAAACATCCTGTGGCGGACTGCAATAGCATCGAACAGTCCCCGCGATATGCAACTGTTCAGGGAAGTCAGGAACCAATACACGCAGTCAGTCAGGAAAGCTAAGGCCAGCTTCTTCAGGCAGAAGTTTGCATCCTGTAGCTCCAACTCCAAAAAGTTCTGGGACACTGTGAAGTCCATGGAGAACAAGAGCACCTCCTCCCAGCTGCCCACTGCACTGAGGCTAGGGAACACGGTCACCACCGACAAATCCATGATTATTGAAAACTTCAACAAGCATTTCTCAATGGCTGGCCATGCCTTCCGCCTGGCTACTCAACCTCGACCAACAGCTCCGGCCCCCCGCAGCTCCTCGCCCAAGCCTCTCCAGGTTCTCCTTTACCCAAATCCAGATAGCAGATGTTCTGAAAGAGCTGCAAAACCTGGACCCGTATAAATCAGCTGGGCTTGACAATCTGGACCCTCTATTTCTGAAACTATCCGCCGCCATTGTCGCAACCCCTATTACCAGCCTGTTCAACCTCTCTTTCATATCGTCTGAGATCCCCAAGGATTGGAAAGCTGCCGCAGTCATCCCCCTCTTCAAAGGGGGAGACACCCTGGACCCAAACTGTTACAGACCTATATCCATTCTGCCTTGCCTATCTAAGGTCTTCGAAAGCCAAGTCAACAAACAGGTCACTGACCATCTCGAATCCCACCGTACCTTCTCCGCTATGCAATCTGGTTTCCGAGCCGGTCACGGGTGCACCTCAGCCACACTCAAGGTACTAAACGACATCATAACCGCCATCGATAAAAGACAGTACTGTGCAGCCGTCTTCATCAACCTTGCCAAGGCTTTCGACTCTGTCAATCACCATATTCTTATCGGCAGACTCAGTAGCCTCGGTTTTCGGATGACTGCCTTGCCTGGTTCACCAATTACTTTGCAGACAGAGTTCAGTGTGTCAAATCGGAGGGCATGCTGTCCGGTCCTCTGGCAGTCTCTATGGGGGTGCCACAGGGTTCAATTCTCGGGCCGACTCTTTTCTCTGTATATATCAATGATGTTGCTCTTGCTGCTGGCGATTCCCTGATCCACCTCTACGCAGACGACACCATTCTATATACTTTCGGCCCGTCATTGGACACTGTGCTATCTAACCTCCAAACGAGCTTCAATGCCATACAACACTCCTTCCGTGGCCTCCAACTGCTCTTAAACGCTAGTAAAACCAAATGCATGCTTTTCAACCGATCGCTGCCTGCACCCGCATGCCCGACTAGCATCACCACACTGGATGGTTCCGACCTTGAATATGTGGACACCTATAAGTACCTAGGTGTCTGGCTAGACTGCAAACTCTCCTTCCAGACCCATATCAAACATCTCCAATCGAAAATCAAATCAAGAGTCGGCTTTCTATTCCGTAACAAAGCCTCCTTCACTCACGCTGCCAAGCTTACCCTAGTAAAACTGACTATCCTACCGATCCTCGACTTCGGCGATGTCATCTACAAAATTGCTTCCAACACTCTTCTCAGCAAACTGGATGCAGTTTATCACAGTGCCATCCGTTTTGTCACTAAAGCACCTTATACCACCCACCACTGCGACTTGTATGCTCTAGTCGGCTGGCCCTCGCTCCATATTCGTCGCAAGACCCACTGGCTCCAGGTCATCTACAAGGCCATGCTAGGTAAAGCTCCGCCTTATCTCAGTTCACTGGTCACGATGGCAACACCCATCCGTAGCACGCGCTCCAGCAGGTGTATCTCACTGATCATCCCTAAAGCCAACACCTCATTCGGCCGCCTTTCGTTCCAGTACTCTGCTGCCTGTGACTGGACGAATTGCAAAAATCGCTGAATTTGGAGACCTTTATTACATTTACATTTAAGTCTGAAGTTGGAGACTTTATCTCCCTCACCAACTTCAAACATCAGCTATCTGAGCAGCTAACCGATCGCTGCAGCTGTACATAATCTATTGGTAAATAGCCCACCCATTTTCACCTACCCCATCCCCACAGTTTTTATTTATTTACTTTTCTGCTCTTTTGCACACCAATATCTCTACCTGTACATGATCATTTATCAATCCAGTGTTAATCTGCAATATTGTAATTATTCGCCTACCTCCTCATGCCTTTTGCACACATTGTATATAGACTCCCTTTTTTTTCTACTGTGTTATTGACTTGTTAATTGTTTACTCCATGTGTAACTCTGTGTTGTCTGTTCACACTGCTATGCTTTATCTTGGCCAGGTCGCAGTTGTAAATGAGAACTTGTTCTCAACTAGCCTACCTGGTTAAATAAAGGTGAAATAAAATAAAATAAAAAATTGGTGAAATAAGTACAGCCAGTTTTAATTGTAAAAATAATAATAAGCAGATAATAAGAAAAGACAACCAGTATGGCTAAAAGAAAAGGAATATAATATCTATTGTTTACAGGAAACACATTCAACAATTTTAGATGAAGTTTTGGTTTGTGGAAAATGGACTGGGGGGGGCAAAATATATTTCTCCCATGTGCAAAGAAATTCAAAAGGGATGATAATTAACAGTCACTTTGATCCAAATGTGCAAATTGTCCAAACAGATCCGCAAGGTACAGTGGGGCAAAAAAGTATTTAGTCAGCCACCAATTGTGCAAGTTCTCCCACTTAAAACGATGAGAGAGGCCTGTAATTTTCATCATAGGTACACTTCAACTATGACAGACAAAAAGAGAAAAAAAATCACATTGTAGGATTTTTAATGAATGTTTTTGCAAATTATGGTGGAAAATAAGTATTTGGTCAATAACAAAAGTTTATCTCAATACTTTGTTATATACCCTTTGTTGGCAATGACAGAGGTCAAACGTTTTCTGTAAGTCTTCACAAGGTTTTCACACACTGTTGCTGTTTTTTTGGCCCATTCCTCGATGCAGATCTCCTCTAGAGCAGTGATGTTTTGGGGCTGTTGCTGGGCAACACGGACTTTCAACTCCCTCCAAAGATTTTCTATGGGGTTGAGATCTGGAGACTGGCTAGGCCACTCCAGGACCTTGAAATGCTTCTTACGAAGCCACTCCTTCGTTGCCCGGGCGGTGTGTTTGGGATCATTGTCATGCTGAAAGACCCAGCCACGTTTCATCTTCAATGCCCTTGCTGATGGAAGGAGGTTTTCACTCAAAATCTCACGATACATGGCCCCATTCATTCTTTCCTTTACACGGATCAGTCGTCCTGGTCCCTTTGCAGAAAAACAGCCCAAAAGCATGATGTTTCCACCCCCATGCTTCACAGTAGATATGGTGTTCTTTGGATGCAACTCAGCATTCTTTGTCCTCCAAACACGATGAGTTGAGTTTTTACCAAAAAGTTATATTTTGGTTTCATCTGACCATATGACATTCTCCCAATCTTCTTCTGGATCATCCAAATGCTCTCTAGCAAACTTCAGACGTGCCTGGACATGTACTGGCTTAAGCAGGGGGACACGTCTGGCACTGCAGGATTTGAGTCCCTGGCGGCGTAGTGTGTTACTGATGGTAGGCTTTGTTACTCTTGTCCCAGCTCTCTGCAGGTCATTCACTAGGTCCCCCTAAGTGGTTCTGGAATTTTTGCTCACCGTTCTTGTGATCATTTTGACCCCACGGGGTGAGATCTTGCGTGGAGCCCCAGATCAAGGGAGATTATCAGTGGTCTTGTATGTCTTCCATTTCCTAATAATTGCTCCCACAGTTGATTTCTTCAAACCAAGCTGCTTACCTATTGAAGATTCAGTCTTCCCAGCCTGGTGCAGGTCTACAATTTTGTTTCTGTTGTCCTTTGACAGTTCTTTGGTCTTGGCCATAGTGGAGTTTGGAGTGTGACTGTTTGAGGTTGTGGACAGGTGTCTTTTATACTGATAACAAGTTCAAACAGGTGCCATTAATACAGGTAACGAGTGGAGGACAGAGGAGCCTCTTAAAGAAGAAGTTACAGGTCTGTGAGAGCCAGAAATCTTGCTTGTTTGTAGGTGACCAAATACTTATTTTCCACTATAATTTGCAAAAAAATTCATAAAAAAATCCTACAATGTGATTTTCTGGATTTTTTTTCTCATTTTGTCTGTCATAGTTGAAGTGTACCTATGATGAAAATTACAGGCCTCTCATCTTTTTAAGTGGGAGAACTTGCACAATTGGTGGCTGACTATATACTTTTTTGCCCCACTGTATATGAATGATTTAAAATCTGTTATTGGACCATAAACAGATATGTCTTATTAACCTATACGATCCAAATAATGATGATCCAAACCTCTTTGAAAATATATATAAGAATGTATCAAGTCTACAAGCAACACTAGACTATTATTATGTTGGGAGATTTTAATACAGTTTTAAATACCTCTGTGGACCGGAAAGGAAATCACACTACAAACTATCACCCTCAGGCACTTAAGGAAATCATGAATGTCATGGATATATTGGAATTAGTGGATATATGGAGATTTAAATATCCTGACCTAGTGAGATATACATGGCGGAGACTTAATCAAGCTAGTCGTCTCGATTACTTTCTTATGTCATTCTCTCTCTGGCACAAAATGTTTAAAAAAAGTGTTGATAGGGGACAGAATGCGGTCGGACCATCACATAATTGGCATATATATTACTCTTACAGAATTTCCAATTTAATCAAAGCCTACTGGATGATAACTTGTTTTTAACTAGGACAGAAGAATTTATAACATACTTTTTCTGACATAACATAGGTACAGCAGATCCCCTTATTGTATGAGACCCTTTTAAATGTGCCTTTAGAGTCCATGCAATTCAGTACAATTTAGGTCAATAGAGTCAAAAGTGGTATATATAAAGATCCAGTCCATTTTCAAATTGGAGGCCTCATACACTTCAGTGTTGTGATGCAAAAATTCTAGCAATATGCTGGGCTCATAGAATTAAAAAGGTTTTGTCAGATATTATTCATCCTAATCAGACAGGTTTTTTACATGGACGATACATTGGCGATAATTAAAGACAAGTACTGGAAACAATAGAATACTATGAAATATCGGGGACACCAGGCCTGGATTTCATAGCTGACTTTAAAAAGGCTTTTGATGAAGTACGACTGGAGTTTATATATAAATGCCTGGAATATTTCAATTTTGAAGGATCTCTTATAAAATAGGTTAAGGTTATGTATAGTAACCCTAGGTGTAAAATAGTAAATAATGGCTAACTCTCAGAAAGTTTTAAACTGTCAAGAGGAGTAAAACATGGTTGTCCACTATCAGCATAGCTATTTATTATTGCCATCGAAATGTTAGCTGTTAAAATTCGATCAAACAATAATATTAAAGGGATTAGAAATCCGTGCTTTAAAAAGGTCTCATTGTCGGCTGATGATTCAGGTTTTCTTTTAAAACCACAATTAGAATCCCTCCACAGCCTCATAGAGGATCTAGATACTTATAGAATTAGAATCCCTCCACAGCCTCATAGAGGATCTAGCTACTTATAGAATTAGAATCCCTCCACCGCCTCATAGAGGATCTAGATACTTATAGAATTAGAATCCCTCCACAGCCTCATAGAGGATCTAGATACTTATAGAATTAGAATCCCTCCGCAGCCTCATAGAGGATCTAGATACTTATAGAATTAGAATCCCTCCACAGCCTCATAGAGGATCTAGATACTTATAGAATTAGAATCCCTCCACAGCCTCATAGAGGATCTAGATACTTATAGAATTAGAATCCCTCCGCAGCCTCATAGAGGATCTAGCTACTTATAGAATTAGAATCCCTCCACAGCCTCATAGAGGATCTAGATACTTATAGAATTAGAATCCCTCCCACAGCCTCATAGAGGATCTAGCTACTTATAGAATTAGAATCCCTCCACAGCCTCATAGAGGATCTAGCTACTTATAGAATTAGAATCCCTCCACAGCCTCATAGAGGATCTAGCTACTTATAGAATTAGAATCCCTCCACAGCCTCATAGAGGATCTAGCTACTTATAGAATTAGAATCCCTCCACAGCCTCATAGAGGATCTAGCTACTTATAGAATTAGAATCCCTCCACAGCCTCATAGAGGATCTAGCTACTTATAGAATTAGAATCCCTCCACAGCCTCATAGAGGATCTAGCTACTTATAGAATTAGAATCCCTCCACAGCCTCATAGAGGATCTAGCTACTTATAGAATTAGAATCCCTCCACAGCCTCATAGAGGATCTAGCTACTTATAGAATTAGAATCCCTCCACAGCCTCATAGAGGATCTAGCTACTTTTTCTAACCTCTGGATTAAAACCAAATTATGATCCATATTGGATCACAAAAAAATGCTACTTTTACAATACCGTGTAGTTTACCAATTAAATGGTCTGACGGGGATGTGTACATACTCGGTATACATATCCTGAAATAAATGATCTCACTCCAATAAGTTTTAATAGAAAGTTAACAAAAATAGAAAAGATCTTGCTACCATGGAAAGGAAAATACTTGTTTATTTATGGAAAAATCACTCTGATTAACTCTTTAATCCTATCACAGATTACCTATTTGCTTATGATTTTGCCAACACCTAGCAACCTGCTTTTGAACTTATTTAAACAAAAAATATTACATTTTATTTGGAATGGCAAGCCAGACAAAATTAAAATAGCCTATTTATTTTACTGGAGAGGCAGGTAGTCTAGTGGTTAGAGTGTTGGAATAGTAACCAAAAGGTTGCAAGATCAAATCCCTGAGCTGACAAGGTAAAAATCTGTTGTTCTGCCCCTGAACAAGGCAGTTAACCCACTGTTCCTAGGCCATCATTGAAAATAAGAATTTGTTCTTAACTGACTTGCCTAGTTAAATAAATGATTTTTTTATACTTAAATCTGAAATGGTTCCTTCTAGCCAGAGTTCATCTGTCCAGTGTCTAAGTTCTTTTGCCCATCTTAATCTTTTATTTTTCTTGGCCAGTCTGAGATATGGCTTTTTCTTTACAACTCTGCGTAGAAGGCCAGCATCCCGGAGTCGCCTATTCACTGTTGACGTTGAGAATGGTGTTTTACGGGTACTATTTAATGAAGCTGTTGAGGACTTGTGAGGCATCTGTTTCTCAAACGAGATATTCTAAAGTACTTGTCCTCTTGCTCAGTTGTGCACAGGGGCCTCCCACTCCCCTTTCCGTTTTGGTTAGGGCCATTTTGCGCTGTTCTGTGAAGGGAGTAGTACACAGAGTTGTACGAGATCTTCAGTTTCTTGGCAATTTCTTGCATGGAATAGCATTCATTTCTCAGAACAAAATAGACTGAGAAGTTTCAGTAGAAATGTCTTTGTTTCTGGCCATTTTGAGCTTGTAATCAAACCCACAAATGCTGACGCTCCAGTTACTCAACTAGTCTAAAGAAGGCCCGTTTTATTGCTTCTTTAATGAGAACAACAGTTTTCAGCTGTGCTAACATAATTGCAAAAGGGTTTTCTAATGATCAATTAGTCTTTTAAAATGATAAACTTGGATTAGCTAACACAACGTGCCATTGGATCACAGGAGTGATGGTTGCTGATAATGGGCCTCTGTATGCCTATGTAGATATTCCATTAAAAAAAATTGACGTTTCCAGCTACAATAGTCGTTCACAACATTAACAATGTCTAATCTGTATCAATTTGATGTTATTTTGATGTTATCGATCACCACATTCTTTTGGCGAGATTGGAAACCCAAATTGGTCTACACGGACAAGTTCTGGCCTGGTTTAGATCTTATGTCGGAAAGATATCAGTTTGTCTCTGTGAATGGTTTGTCCTCTGACAAATCAACTGTACATTTCGGTGTTCCTCAAGGTTCCGTTTTAGGACCACTATTGTTTTCACTATATATTTTACCTCTTGGGGATGTTATTTGAAAACATGTTAACTTTCACTGCTATGCGGATGACACACAGCTGTACATTTCAATGAAACATGGTGAAGCCCCAAAATTGCCCTTGCTAGAAGCATGTGTTTCAGACATAAGGAAGTGGATGGCTGCAAACTTTCTACTTTTAAACTCGGACAAAACAGAGATGCTTGTTCTAGGTCCCAAGAAACAAAGAGATATTTTGTTGAATCTGACAATTAATCTTTTAAGTCGCTCTGGATAAGAGCGTCTGCTAAATGACTTAAATGTAATGTAAATGTAATCTTAATGGTTGTACAGTCGTCTCAAATAAAACTGTGAAGGACCTCGGCGTTACTCTGGACCCTGATCTCTCTTTTGAAGAACATATCAAGACCATTTCAAGGTCAGCTTTTTTCCATCTACGTAACATTACAAAAATCAGAAACTTTCTGTCCAAAAATGATGCAGAAAAATTAATCCACGCTTTTGTCACTTCTAGGTTTGACTACTGGAATGCTCTACTTTCCGGCTATCCGGATAAAGCACTAAATAAACTTCAGTTAGTGCTAAATACGGCTGCTAGAATCCTGACTAGAACCAAAAGATTTGATCATATTACTCCAGTGCTAGCCTCCCTACACTGGCTTCCTGTCAAAGCAAGGGCTGATTTCAAGGTTTTACTGCTAACCTACAAAGCATTACATGGGCTTGCTCCTACCTATCTCTCTGATTTGGTCCTGCATACCTACACGTAGCTACGGTCACAAGACGCAGGCCTCCTAATTGTCCCTAGAATTTCTAAGCAAACAGCTGGAGGCAGGGCTTTCTGCCTATAGAGCAAACTCGGTCTCAACCTTTAAGTCTTTACTGAAGACTCATCTCTTCAGTGGGTCATATGATTGAGTGTAGTCTGGCCCAGGAGTGGGAAGGTGAACTGAAAGGCTCTGGAGCAACGAACCACCCTTGCTGTCTCTGCCTGGCCGGTTCCCCTCTTTCCACTGGGATTCTCTGCCTCTAACCCTATTACAGGGGCTGAGTCACTGGCTTACTGGGGCTCTCTTATGCCGTCCCTGGAGGGGGTGCGTCACCTGAGTTGGGTTGATTCACTGATGTGGTCATCCTGTCTGGGTTGGCACCCACCCTTGGGTTGTGCCATGGCGGAGATCTTTGCGGGCTATACTCAGCTTTGTCTCAGGATGGTAGGTTGGTGGTTGAAGATATCCCTCTAGTGGTGTGGGGGCTGTGCTTTGGCAAAGTGGGTGGGGTTATATCCTTCCTGTTTGGCCCTGTCAAGGGATGTCCTCGGGTGGGGCCACAGTGTCTCCTGACCCCTCCTGTCTCAGCCTCCAGTATTTATGCTGCAGTAGTTTATGTGTCGGGGGGCTGGGGTCAGTTTGTTACATCTGGAGTACTTCTCCTGTCCAATTCGGTGTCCTGTGTGAATCTAAGTGTGCGTTCTCTAATTCTCTCCTTCTCTCTCTCGGAGGACCTGAGCCCTAGGACCATGCCCCAGGACTACCTGACATGATGACTCCTTGCTGTCCCCAGTCCACCTGGCCGTGCTGCTGCTCCAGTTTCAACTGTTCTACCTTATTATTATTCGACCATGCTGGTCATTTATGAACATTTGAACATCTTGGCCATGTTCTGTTATAATCTCCACCCGGCACAGCCGGAAGAGGACTGGCCACCCCACATATGCTCTCTCTAATTCTCTTTCTTTCTCTCTCTCTCGGAGGACCTGAGCCCGAGGACCATGCCCCAGGACTACCTGACATGATGACTCCTTGCTGTCCCCAGTCCACCTGGCCGTGCTGCTGCTCCAGTTTCAACTGTTCTGCCTTATTATTATTCGACCATGCTGGTCATTTATGAACATTTGAACATCTTGGCCATGTTCTTTCTAGGGAGTTTTTCCTAACCACCATGCTTCTACACCTGCATTGCTTGCTGTTTGGGGTTTTAGGCTGGGTTACTGTACAGCACTTTGAGATATCAGCTGATGTACGAAGGGCTATATAAATACATTTGATTTGATTTGATTTGATTTATTTTAATGGACAAAAAAATCCAAGGACATTTCTAAGTGACCCCAAACTTTTGAAAGGTATTGTATCTCAGAATTGTGTATTATTTACCTTTTATAAAGGGTGCCAATCATTTGACAGACACAGCGTTTCATGTTTCCACCACTTCTTTGAATGAGATACTCGTTATGGCACCGGAAACCTTAATGAATGAGATACTCGTTATGGCACCAGAAACATTAGTTAATGAGAGACTCGTTATGGCACCAGAAACCTTAGTGAATGAGATACTCATTATGGCACCAGAAACATTAGTGAATGAGATACTCGTTATGGCACCAGAAACATTAGTTAATGAGAGACTCGTTTTGGCACCAGAAACCTTAGTGAATGAGATACTCGTTATGGCACCAGAAACATTAGTGAATGAGATACTCGTTATGGCACCAGAAACATTAGTGATTGAAATACTCGTTTTGGCACCAGAAACATTAGTGAATGAGATACTCGTTATGGCACCAGAAACATTAGTGAATGAGATACTCGTTATGGCACCAGAAACATTAGTGATTGAAATACTCGTTATGGCACCAGAAACATTAGTGAATGAGATACTCGTTATGGCACCAGAAACATTAGTGAATGAGATACTCGTTATGGCACCAGAAACATTAGTGAATGAGATACTCGTTATGGCACCAGAAACATTACTGAATGAGATACTTGTTATGGCACCAGAAACATTAGTGAATGAGAGACTCGTTATGGCACCGGAAACATTAGTGAATGAGAGACTCGTTATGGCACCAGAAACATTAGTGAAAGAGATACTCGTTATGGCACCAGAAACCTTAGTGAATGAGATACTCGTTATGGCACCAGAAACCTTAGTGAATGAGATAATGAGTTATGGCACCAGAAACATTAGTGAATGAGATACTCGTTATGGCACCAGAAACATTAGTGAATGAGATACTCGTTATGGCACCAGAAACATTAGTGAATGAGAGATGGCACCTCGTTATGGCACCAGAAACATTAGTGAATGAGATACTCGTTATAGCACCAGAAACATTAGTGAATGAGATACTCGTTATGGCACCAGAAACATTAGTGAATGAGAGACTCGTTATGGCACCAGAAACATTAGTGAATGAGATGGCACCAGAAACATTAGTGAATGAGAGACTATGGCACCAGAAACATTAGTGAATGAGAGACTCGTTATGGCACCAGAAACATTAGTGAATGAGAGACTCGTTATGGCACCAGAAACATTAGTGAATGAGAGACTCGTTATGGCACCAGAAACCTTAGTGAATGAGATTGATAATGCTCTTAGTGAATAGGTTCATCAGAAACATTGTGTTCTGGCACCAGAAACATTTGAATGAGTTATGGCACCAGAAACATTAGTGAATGGAGAGTGGTCTGGGGAAACATTAGTGAATGTAGACTGTCAGAAACATTAGTGAATGAGAGTGGTCTGGGAAACCTTAGTGAATGTAGACTGTCAGGGGAGAGTGGTCTGCACCAGGTTAGTAGTAGACTGTCAATGAGGAGAGTGGTATTGGGTTAGTAGTAGACTGTCGTTATGGGGAGAGTCACGTCATTTCTCTGGGGTTAGTAGTAGACTGTCAGGGGAGAGTGGTCTGAGGTTAGTAGTAGACTGTCAGGGGAGAGTGGTATTGGGTTAGTAGTAGACTGTCAGGGCAGAGTGGTATGGGGTTAGTAGTAGTCTGTCAGGGAGAGTGGTCTGAGGTTAGTAGTAGACTGTCAGGGGAGAGTGGTCTGGGGTTAGTAGTAGACTGTCAGGGGAGAGTGGTCTGGGGTTAGTAGTAGACTGTCAGGGGAGAGTGGTCTGGGGTTAGTAGTAGACTGTCAGGGGAGAGTGATCTGGGGTTAGTAGTAGACTGTCAGGGGAGAGTGGTCTGGGGTTAGTAGTAGAATGTCAGGGCAGAGTGGTCTGGGGTTAGCAGTAGACTGTCAGGGGAGAGTGGTCTGAGGTTAGTAGTAGACTGTCAGGGTAGAGTGGTCTGGGGTTAGTAGTAGACTGTCAGGGGAGAGTGGTCTGGGGTTAGTAGTAGACTGTCAGGGAGAGTGGTCTGGGGTTAGTAGTAGACTGTCAGGGGAGAGTGGTCTGGGGTTAGTAGTAGACTGTCAGGGGAGAGTGGTCTGGGTTAGTAGTAGACTGTCAGGGAGAGTGGTCTGAGGTTAGTAGTAGACTGTCAGGGGAGAGTGGTCTGGGGTTAGTAGTAGACTGTCAGGGGAGAGTGGTCTGGGGTTAGTAGTAGACTGTCAGGGGAGAGTGGTATTGGGTTAGTAGTAGACTGTCAGGGGAGAGTGGTCTGAGGTTAGCAGTAGACTGTCAGGGGAGAGTGGTATTCGGTTAGTAGTAGACTGTCAGGGGAGAGTGGTCTGGGGTTAGTAGTAGACTGTCAGGGGAGAGTGGTATTGGGTTAGTAGTAGACTGTCAGGGGAGAGTGGTCTGGGGTTAGTAGTAGACTGTCAGGGGAGAGTGGTATTGGGTTAGTAGTAGACTGTCAGGGGAGAATGGACTGGGGTTAGCAGTAGACTGTCAGGGGAGAGTGGTCTGAGGTTAGTAGTAGACTGTCAGGGGAGAATGGACTGGGGTTAGTTGCAGACTGTCAGGGGAGAGTGGTCTGGGGTTAGTAGTAGACTGTCAGGGCAGAGTGGTCTGAGGTTAGCAGTAGACTGTCAGGGGAGAGTGGTCTGAGGTTAGTAGTAGACTGTCAGGGGAGATTGGTCTGGGGTTAGTAGTAGACTGTCAGGGGAGAGTGGTCTGGGGTTAGCAGTAGACTGTCAGGGGAGAGTGGTCTGAGGTTAGTAGTAGACTGTCAGGGAGATTGGTCTGGGGTTAGTAGTAGACTGTCAGGGAGAGTGGTCTGGGTTTAGCAGTAGACTGTCAGGGAGAATGGACTGGGGTTAGTTGCAGACTGTCAGGGAGAGTGGTCTGGGGTTAGTAGTAGACTGTCAGGGCAGAGTGGTCTGAGGTTAGCAGTAGACTGTCAGGGGAGAGTGGTCTGGGTTTAGCAGTAGACTGTTAGGGGAGAATGGACTGGGGTTAGTTGCAGACTGTCAGGGGAGAGTGGTCTGGGGTTAGTAGTAGACTGTCAGGGGAGAGTGGTCTGGGGTTAGCAGTAGACTGTCAGGGGAGAGTGGTATTGGGTTAGTAGTAGACTGTCAGGGCAGAGTGGTATTGGGTTAGTAGTAGACTGTCAGGGGAGAGTGGTCTGGGGTTAGTAGTAGACTGTCAGGGGAGAGTGGTCTGGGGTTAGTAGTAGACTGTCAGGGGAGAGTGGTCTGAGGTTAGCAGTAGACTGTCAGGGGAGAGTGGTATTGGGTTAGTAGTAGACTGTCAGGGAGAGTGGTCTGAGGTTAGCAGTAGACTGTCAGGGGAGAGTGGTCTGGGGTTAGCAGTAGACTGTCAGGGGAGAGTGGTCTGAGGTTAGTAGTAGACTGTCAGGGGAGAGTGGTCTGAGGTTAGTAGTAGACTGTCAGGGGAGAGTGGTATTGGGTTAGTAGTAGACTGTCAGGGGAGAGTGGTCTGGGGTTAGTAGTAGACTGTCAGGGGAGAGTGGTCTGGGGTTAGCAGTAGACTGTCAGGGGAGAGTGGTCTGAGGTTAGTAGTAGACTGTCAGGGTAGAGTGGTCTGGGGTTAGTAGTAGACTGTCAGGGGAGAGTGGTCTGTGGTTAGTAGTAGACTGTCAGGGTAGAGTGGTCTGGGGTTAGTAGTAGACTGTCAGGGGAGAGTGGTCTGGGGTTAGTAGTAGACTGTCAGGGCAGAGTGGTCTGGGGTTAGTAGTAGACTGTCAGGGCAGAGTGGTATTGGATTAGTAGTAGACTGTCAGTGGAGAGTGGTCTGGGGTTAGTAGTAGACTGTCAGGGTAGAGTGGTCTGGGGTTAGTAGTAGACTGTCAGGGGAGAGTGGTCTGGGGTTAGTAGTAGACTGTCAGGGCAGAGTGTTCTGGGGTTAGTAGTAGACTGTCAGGGCAGAGTGGTATTGGGTTAGTAGTAGACTGTCAGGGGAGATTGGTCTGGGGTTAGTAGTAGACTGTCAGGGCAGAGTGGTATTGGGTTAGTAGTAGACTGTCAGGGGAGAGTGGTATTGGGTTAGTAGTAGACTGTCAGGGGAGAGTGGTATTGGGTTATTAGTAGACTGTCAGGGGAGAGTGGTCTGGGGTTAGTAGTAGACTGTCAGGGGAGAGTGGTCTGGGGTTAGTAGTAGACTGTCAGGGGAGTGTGGTCTGGGGTTAGTAGTAGACTGTCAGGGGAGAGTGGTATTGGGTTAGTAGTAGACTGTCAGGGGAGAGTGGTCTGGGGTTAGTAGTAGACTGTCAGGGGAGAGTGGTCTGGGGTTAGTAGTAGACTGTCAGGGGAGTGTGGTCTGGGGTTAGTAGTAGACTGTCAGGGGAGAGTGGTATTGGGTTAGTAGTAGACTGTCAGGGGAGAGTGGTATTGGGTTAGTAGTAGACTGTCAGGGGAGAGTGGTCTGGGGTTAGTAGTAGACTGTCAGGGGAGAGTGGTCTGGGGTTAGCAGTAGACTGTCAGGGGAGAGTGGTCTGGGGTTAGCAGTAGACTGTCAGGGGAGAGTGGTCTGGGGTTAGCAGTAGACTGTCAGGGGAGAGTGGTCTGGGGTTAGTAGTAGACTGTCAGGGGAGAGTGGTCTGGGGTTAGCAGTAGACTGTCAGGGGAGAGTGGTCTGAGGTTAGTAGTAGACTGTCAGGGGAGATTGGTCTGGGGTTAGTAGTAGACTGTCAGGGGAGAGTGGTCTGGGTTTAGCAGTAGACTGTCAGGGGAGAATGGACTGGGGTTAGTTGCTGACTGTCAGGGGAGAGTGGTCTGGGGTTAGTAGTAGACTGTCAGGGCAGAGTGGTCTGAGGTTAGCAGTAGACTGTCAGGGGAGAGTGGTCTGGGTTTAGCAGTAGACTGTTAGGGGAGAATGGACTGGGGTTAGTTGCAGACTGTCAGGGGAGAGTGGTCTGGGGTTAGTAGTAGACTGTCACGGGAGAGTGGTATTGGGTTAGTAGTAGACTGTCAGGGGAGAGTGGTCTGAGGTTAGCAGTAGACTGTCAGGGGAGAGTGGTCTGGGGTTAGCAGTAGACTGTCAGGGGAGAGTGGTCTGAGGTTAGTAGTAGACTGTCAGGGGAGAGTGGTCTGGGGTAGCAGTAGACTGTCAGGGGAGAGTGGTCTAGGGTTAGTAGTAGACTGTCAGGGGAGAGTGGTCTGGGGTAGCAGTAGACTGTCAGGGGAGAGTGGTCTGGGGTTAGTAGTAGACTGTCAGGGGAGAGTGGTCTGGGGTTAGTAGTAGACTGTCAGGGGAGAGTGGTCTGGGGTTAGCAGTAGACTGTCAGGTGAGAGTGGTCTGGGGTTAGTAGTAGACTGTCAGGGGAGAGTGGTCTGAGGTTAGCAGTAGACTGTCAGGGGAGAGTGGTCTGAGGTTAGTAGTAGACTGTCAGGGGAGAGTGGTATTAGGTTAGTAGTAGACTGTCAGGGCAGAGTGGTATTGGGTTAGTAGTAGACTGTCAGGGGAGAGTGGTCTGGGGTTAGCAGTAGACTGTCAGGGGAGAGTGGTCTGGGGTAGCAGTAGACTGTCAGGGCAGAGTGGTCTGGGGTAGCAGTAGACTATCAGGGCAGAGTGGTCTGGGGTAGCAATAGACTGTCAGGGCAGAGTGGTCTGGGGTAGCAGTAGACTGTCAGGGCAGAGTGGTCTGGGGTAGCAGTAGACTGTCAGGGCAGAGTGGTCTGGGGTAGCAGTAGACTGTCAGGGCAGAGTGGTCTGGGGTAGCAATAGACTGTCAGGGCAGAGTGGTCTGGGGTAGCAGTAGACTGTCAGGGCAGAGTGGTCTGGGGTCGCAATAGACTGTCAGGGCAGAGTGTTCCGGGGTAGCAGTAGACTGTCAGGGCAGAGTGGTCCGGGGTAGCAGTAGACTGTCAGGGCAGAGTGGTCTGGGGTCGCAATAGACTGTCAGGGCAGAGTGGTCCGGGGTAGCAATAGACTGTCAGGGCACGGTGGTCCGGGGTAGCAGTAGACTGTCAGGGCAGAGTGGTCTGGGGTTAGCAGTAGACTGTCAGGGGAGAGTGGTCTGAGGTTAGTAGTAGACTGTCAGGGGAGAGTGGTCTGGCGTTAGTAGTAGACTGTCAGGAGAGAGTGGTCTGGGGTTAGTAGTAGACTGTCAGGGGAGAGTGGTCTGAGGTTAGTAGTAGACTGTCAGGGGAGAGTGGTCTGGGGTTAGTAGTAGACTGTCAGGGGAGAGTGGTCTGGGGTTAGCAGTAGACTGTCAGGGGAGAGTGGTCTGAGGTTAGTAGTAGACTGTCAGGGGAGAGTGGTCTGGGGTTAGTAGTAGACTGTCAGGGGAGATTGGTCTGAGGTTTGCAGTAGACTGTCAGGGGAGAGTGGTCTGGGTTAGTAGTAGACTGTCAGGGGAGAGTGGTCTGGGATTAGTAATAGACTGTCAGGGGAGAGTGGTCTGGGGTTAGTAGTAGACTGTCAGGGGAGAGTGGTCTTTGTTTTGCAGTAGACTGTCAGGGCAGAGTGGTCTGAGGTTAGTTGCAGACTGTCAGGGGAGAGTGGTCTGGGGTTAGTTGCAGACTGTCAGGGGAGAGTGGTCTTAGGTTTGCAGTAGACTGTCAGGGGAGAGTGGTCTTAGGTTAGTAGTAGACTGTCAGGGGAGAGTGGTCTGAGGTTAGTAGTAGACTGTCAGGGGAGAGTGGTCTGAGGTTAGTAGTAGACTGTCAGGGAGAGTGGTCTGGGG
>NW_027008519.1:0-27500 GCF_036934945.1 Oncorhynchus masou masou
CAGAACCCATCCAACTGAGAATCTGTGGTATGACTTAAAGATCGCAGTACACCAGCAGAACCCATGCAACTGAGAATCTGTGGTATGACTTAAAGATCGCAGTACACCAGCAGAACCCATCCAACTGAGGATCTGTGGTATGACTTAAAGATCGCAGTACACCAGCAGAACCCATCCAACTGAGCATCTGTGGTATGACTTAAAGATCGCAGTACACCAGCAGAACCCATGCAACTGAGAATCTGTGGTATGACTTAAAGATCGCAGTACACCAGCAGATCCCATCCAACTGAGAATCTGTGGTATGACTTAAAGATCGCAGTACACCAGCAGAACCCATGCAACTGAGAATCTGTGGTATGACTTAAAGATCGCTGTACACCAGCAGAACCCATCCAACTTGAAGGAGCTTTAGCAGTTTTGCCTTGAAGAATGGGCAGACATCCCAGTGGCTTGATGTGCCAAGCTTATAGAGACATACCCCAAGAGACTTGCAGCTGTAATTACTGCAAAAGGTGGCTCCACAAAGTATTGACTAGTATAGTAGTTAGTATAATGGTTATGCACGCAGAAGTTTTCTGTTTTTTTGGGTCTTATATCTTGTTTGTCTCACAGTAAAAAATATTTTGCATCTTCAAAGTGGTCGGCATGTTGTGTAAATCAAATGATACAAACCCCCCCAAAAAATCAATAGGAGCTCTCAGCTGTGCTTCCCTTTGTAGTCTGTAATGGTTTGCAAGCAATGACACATCCGACGAGCGTTAGAGTTGGTGTATTATGATTCGATCTTAGATGCTTTGCTTGTTTGATGGTTGGTCGGAGGGCATAGCAGGATTTCTTATAAGGGTTAGATTCCCGCTCCTTGAAAGCAGCAGCTTTACCCTTTAGCTCAGTGCGAATGTTGCCTGTAATCCATGGCTTCTGGTTGGGGTATGTATGTACGTACGGTCACTGTGGGGACGACGTCCTCGATGCACTTATTGATAAAGCCAGTGACTGATGTGGTGAACTCCTCAATGCACTTATTGATAAAGCCAGTGACTGATGTGGTGAACTCCTCAATGCACTTATTGATGAAGCCAGTGACTGATGTGGTGAACTCCTCAATGCACTTATTGATAAAGCCAGTGACTGATGTGGTGAACTCCTCAATTCACTTATTGATGAAGCCAGTGACTGATGTGGTGAACTCCTCAATGTACTTATTGATGAAGTCAGTGACTGATGTGGTGAACTCCTCAATGCCATCGGAGGAATCCCGTAACATATTCCTGTCTGTGCTGCAAAACAGTCCTGTAGTTTAGCATCTGCTTCATCTGACCACTTTTTTATAGACCGAGTCACTGGTGCTTCCTGCTTTAAATTTTGCTTGTAAGCAGGAATCAGGAGGATAGAATTATGGTCAGATTTACCAAATGGAGGGCGGTGGGAGAGCTTTGTATGCGTCTCTGTGTCTGTGGAGTAAAGGTGGTCCAGAGTTATTTTCCCTCTGGTTGCACATTGAACATGCTGATAGAAATTTGGTAAAACAGATTTAAGTTTCCCTGAAATTAACGTCCCCGGCCACTAGGAGCGCCGCCTCTGGGTGAGGCGTTTTCCTGTTTGCTTATGGTGGAATACAGCTCATTCAATGCTATCTTAGTGCCAGCATCAGTCTGTGGTGGTATGTAGACAGCTACGAAAAATACAGATAAACTCTCTAGCTAGAAAGTGTGGTCTAAAGCTTATCATGATATACTCTTCCTCGGGCGAGCAACACCTAAAGACTTCCTTAGTTATCGTGCACCAGCTGTTATTTACAGAACGACATAGTCCGCTGCACCTTGTCTAACCAGACACCGCTGTTCTATCCTGCTGATACAGTGTATAACCAGCCAGCTGTGATGTATGTTGATGTATGTTGATAATTGTCGTTCAGCCACGACTCCGTGAAGCATCAGATATTACAGTTTTGAATGTCCCGTTGGTAGTTTAATCTTCCGCGTAGGTCATCGACTTTATTTTCCAAAGATTGCACGTTTGCTAGCAGAATGGAAGGAAGTGGGGGTTTATTTGATCACCTACATATTTTCAGAAGGCAGCCCGCCCTCTGGCCCATTTGTCTCCGAACTTCTTTTCACGCAAATGATGGACATCTGGGCCTGTTCTCGAGGAAGCAGTATATCGTTCGCGTCAGCCTCGTCAGACTCGTCAGATTCTGCTAGTCCGTGGTGAGAAATCGCAGTTCTGATGTCCAGAAGTTATTTTCGGTCATAAGAGACAGTAGCGGCAACATTATATGTAAAATAAGTACAAAAATAAGTTACAAACAACCCAAATAAACAAACAAAAAAAACACAATCAGCCTTCTACTCCGGCGCCATCTGGTGGTTACATTGTGACACTACCAGGGCATCACTCAAGGTGAGCCTTTATGTCCTGGTAATGTCTGTCTGGTCGCACCGTCTGAGAGACAGAGAAAGTACATAACTTCTATCAGGGATTCTGAAGGAGCACAGATCCTGTTGACCTACAGTACCACACATTTATTACCAGAGTATAACACACACACACACACACACACACACACACACACACACACACACACACACACACACACACACACACACACACACACACACACCATACACACACACACACACACACACACACACACACACACACACACACACACACACACACACACACACACACACACACACACACACACACACACACACACACACACACACATCACACACAACACACCATACACACACACCATACATCACACACACACATACCATATACACACACACACACATACCATACGCACACACACTACACACACACACACACACACACCATACACCATACACCACACACACCACACACAAACAAGCAACACAGTAATAGTAACAGGTGTAATGTAGTTATGTATTAGGTACAGTAATCTCTGTGTTGATGTTTTCTAGGAAAGAGCAGCCAAGAGTTCAACCAGGGGTGGACTCGGACCAGAAATCGGTCCAGGCATTTCAGTCCACTTTCCCCCTCGAGGCAGCCACACTATCCCATTTCTAACACATAAGTCAATTTCCCCCCTCGAGGCAGCCACACTATCCCATTTCTAACACATAAGTCAATTTCCCCCCTCGAGGCAGCCACACTATCCCATTTCTAACACATAAGTCAATGTCCCCCCTCGAGGCAGCCACACTATCCCATTTCTAACACATAAGTCAATTTCCCCCCTCGAGGCAGCCACACTATCCCATTTCTAACACATAAGTCAATTTCCCCCCTCAAGGCAGCCACACTATCCCATTTCTAACACATAAGTCATTTTCCCCCTCGAGGCAGCCACACTATCCCATTTCTAACACATAAGTCATTTTCCCCCTCGAGGCAGCCACACTATCCCATTTCAAACACATAAGTCATTTTCCCCCTCGAGGCAGCCACACTATCCCATTTCTAACACATAAGTCAATGTCCCCCTCGAGGCAGCCACACTATCCCATTTCTAACACATAAGTCAATTTCCCCCTCAAGGCAGCCACACTATCCCATTTCTAACACATAAGTCAATTTCCCCCTCAAGGCAGCCACACTATCCCATTTCTAACACATAAGTCAATTTCCCCCCTCAAGGCAGCCACACTATCCCATTTCTAACACATAAGTCAATGTCCCCCCTCAAGGCAGCCACACTATCCCATTTCTAACACATAAGTCAATTTCCCCCCTCAAGGCAGCCACACTATCCCATTTCTAACACATAAGTCAATTTTCCCCCTCGAGGCAGCCACACTATCCCATTTCTAACACATTAGTCAATTTCCCCCTCAAGGCAGCCACACTATCCCATTTCTAACACATAAGTCAATGTCCCCCCTCAAGGCAGCCACACTATCCCATTTCTAACACATAAGTCAATTTCCCCCTCAAGGCAGCCACACTATCCCATTTCTAACACATTAGTCAATTTCCCCCTCAAGGCAGCCACACTATCCCATTTCTAACACATAAGTCAATGTCCCCCCTCAAGGCAGCCACACTATCCCATTTCTAACACATAGGTCAATTTCCCCCTCGAGGCAGCCACACTATCCCATTTCTAACACATAGGTCATTTCCCCCTCGAGGCAGCCACACTATCCCATTTCTAACACATAAGTCAATTTCCCCCTCGAGGCAGCCACACTATCCCATTTCTAACACATAGGTCAATTTCCCCCTCAAGGCAGCCACACTATCCCATTTCTAACACATAAGTCAATTTCCCCCTCGAGGCAGCCACACTATCCCATTTCTAACACATAAGTCTATAATTAGTCCCCCTCGAGGCATTTTGCCAACTATCCCATTTCTAACACACTAAGTCAATTTCCCCCATCTGGCTTTTGCCTGAATTGCCCCAGGGCCAGTTCTACAATGGGTTCTAACAACTGATGATTGTAAAATACGATACACTTGAAATATAAAGACAGCCACAGATGATGAAACATTTCAGTCATTCATTATTTCCCAGAAACGGTACCATGACTGTCAGGTGGGGAATCAGCCAATGATTTATCATGATAACGATCTGGTAGGTTTACTGGCAGGGAGTCTGTTGGAGAGGAAACGCATACACCCAACGTCCCTGCTTCTGGTCCCTCTACACTGTCTCCCTGCTTCTGGTCCCTCTACACTGTCTCCCTGCTTCTGGTCCCTCTACACCCAACGTCCCTGCTTCTGGTCCCTCTACACCCAACGTCCCTGCTTCTGGTCCCTCTACACCCTATACTGTCTCCTGCTTCTGGTCCCTCTATACTGTCTCCCTGCTTCTGGTCCCTCTACACCCAACGTCCCTGCTTCTGGTCCCTCTATACTGTCTCCCTGCTTCTGGTCCCTCTATACACCCAACGTCCCTGCTTCTGGTCCCTCTATACTGTCTCCCTGCTTCTGGTCCCTCTACACCCAACGTCCCTGCTTCTGGTCCCTCTACCCACTGTCTCCCTGCTTCTGGTCCCTCTACACTGTCTCCCTGCTTCTGGTCCCTCTACACCCAACTCCCTGCTTCTGGTCCCTCTACACCCAACGCCCCTGCTTCTGGTCCCTCTACACCTGTCGTCCCTGCTTCTGGTCCCTCTACACACCCTCGTCCCTGCTTCTGGTCCCTCTACACCCAACGTCCCTGCTTCTGGTCCCTCTACACCCAACGCCCCTGCTTCTGGTCCCTCTAACACTGTCGCCCCTGCTTCTGGTCCCTCTCATATACACTCTCCCTGCTTCTGGTCCCTCTACACCCAACGTCCCTGCTTCTGGTCCCTCTACACTGTCTCCCTGCTTCTGGTCCCTCTACACCCAACGTCCCTGCTTCTGGTCCCTCTACACCCAACGTCCCTGCTTCTGGTCCCTCTACACTGTCTCCCTGCTTCTGGTCCCTCTATACTGTCTCCCTGCTTCTGGTCCCTCTACACCCAACTCCCTGCTTCTGGTCCCTCTACACCCAACGTCCCTGCTTCTGGTCCCTCTACATAAGTCCCTGTCTCCCTGCTTCTGGTCCCTCTACACTGTCTCCCTGCTTCTGGTCCCTCTACACTGTCTCCCTGCTTCTGGTCCCTCTACACCCAACGTCCCTGCTTCTGGTCCCTCTACACCCAACGTCCCTGCTTCTGGTCCCTCATCTGGTCCCTCTATACTGTCTCCCCGCTTCTGGTCCCTCTATACTGTCTCCCTGCTTCTGGTCCCTCTACACCCAACGTCCCTGCTTCTGGTCCCTCTACACCCAACGTCCCTGCTTCTGGTCCCTCTACACCCAACGTCCCTGCTTCTGGTCCCTCTACACCCAACGTCCCTGCTTCTGGTCCCTCTATACTGTCTCCCTGCTTCTGGTCCCTCTACACCCAACTCCCTGCTTCTGGTCCCTCTACACACTGTCTCCTGCTTCTGGTCCCTCTACACCTGTCTCCCTGCTTCTGGTCCCTCTACACCCAACGTCTCCCTGCTTCTGGTCCCTCTACACCTGTCTCCCTGCTTCTGGTCCCTCTACACCCAACGTCCCTGCTTCTGGTCCCTCTACACCCTGTCTCCCTGCTTCTGGTCCCTCTATACTGTCTCCTGCTTCTGGTCCTCTACATCTGGTCCCTCTATCTGGTCCCTCTACACCCAACGTCCCTGCTCCCTCTATACTGTCTCTCCCTGCTTCTGGTCCCTCTACACCCACTGTCTCCCTGCTTCTGGTCCCTCTACACCCAACGTCCCTGCTTCTGGTCCCTCTATACTGTCTGTCTCCCTGCTTCTGGTCCCTCTATACTGTCTCCTCCTGCTTCTGGTCCCTCTATACTGTCTCCCTGCTTCTGGTCCCTCTACACCCTGTCTCCCTGCTTCTGGTCCCTCTACACTGTCGTCCCTGCTTCTGGTCCCTCTACACTGTCTCCTGCTTCTGGTCCCTCTACACCCAACTCCCTGCTTCTGGTCCCTCTACACTGTCTCCTGCTTCTGGTCCCTCTACACTGTCTCCCTGCTTCTGGTCCCTCTACACCTGTCTCCCTGCTTCTGGTCCCTCTACACTGTCTCCCTGCTTCTGGTCCCTCTACACTGTCTCCCTGCTTCTGGTCCCTCTACACCAACGTCCCTGCTTCTGGTCCCTCTACACTGTCTCCCTGCTTCTGGTCCCTCTATACTGTCTCCCTGCTTCTGGTCCCTCTACACTGTCTCCCTGCTTCTGCTTCATTTCCGGTTCCGCTTCTGGTCCCTCTACACCCAACGTCCCACTTCTGGTCCCAGGTAGTATAACTTTTTTAACTTTTCATTACATTTCGTCTGGTTATAGTACAACGGTTTGATTTGTCTAATCTTAGCAATTTCTTCTTAGCCAGCTACACCCAAGTCCCTGCTTTGTATCAACGACCCAATTGCATAATTATCTGGTCCCCTTTCTGTCTCCTGCGTATCTGCCCAGCAGCTAGCCAACGTCCCTGCCAGCTGGTCCATCCACTGTCCACTAGCACTGTAGAAACTATTACACTCAACTGCTTCTGGTCCCTCTACACCGTAGTGTCTGCTTCTGGCTACACTGTCTCCTGTCTTCTGGTCCTTCGTATCCAAGATAATTGTGCAGTTTAGAGTGTGTAGACTTAGGAGTGATTATCTTAATTTACCGAGGTTAGCTAGCCAGCTATTTGTGGTCCCTCTATACTGTCTCCCTAGCTTCTGGTCCAACAGCACCCCAACGTCCCTGCTTCTGAACTCCAACTACACCGGTCAACATTCCTGCTTCTGCTCCACAGGTAGTATCACATTTTCATTTCCTTCATTACAGTACAACGGTTTGATTTGTTTGATCGTAGCTAGCCAGCTGCTTAGCCTCTTGTATCTAAGACAATTGTGTAGTCTACAGCGATCCCTTTCTGGTCTATGCTGTCTCCCAGCTATTGGTTCTTCTATACTGTCTCCCAGCTGGTCCCTCTACAGCACTGTAGTAACTATTACAGTACAACGGTCTTGCTTTTGTTTGATCGTACAGCTGTACATAGCCTGTCTTTGGTATCTAAGACAATTGTCTAGCCTAGAGCGATTTTCTAGGTTAGCTAGCCAGCGTATTGTCTTCTGGTTTAAAGTAACGTCCCTGCAATTAACCTCTAGCTAGCCAGCTTCTGCTCCCCGACATAGCAGCACTGCTTCTGGTCCCTCGACACCCAACGACTTGATTAGTGTAGTGTCAACACTCGTCTCCACTACCAGGTCCCTCTACACCCAGCAGTACTGTATCATTTCAATCATTTTAGTCAATAAGATTCTTCCCTACGTAAGTCTAACTTTCTGAACATTCGACACGTGTAGTCCACTTGTCATTCCAATCTCCTTTGCATTAGCGTCCCTCTTCTGTACCCTGTTAACTATGTGTCTATCTATCCCTGTTCTCTCTCTCTCACAGACCATACAAACGCACTGTCTCCCTGCTTCTGGTCCCTCTACACCCTAATCTGGCTTCTGGTCCCTCGCGCACGTCCCACGTGGAGTTCCTGGTCTCCGGTAGCCTCTGGAACTCGATCTGTCTCCAACAAGCTTCAGAGTTCATCTCAGCCTATCCCTCCCTCCAGTCCCTCGACTTCCTGGCACTGACGGAAACATGGATCCCACAGATAACACTGCTACTCCTACTGCTCCCTCTTCGTCCGCCCACGTGTTCTCGCACACCCCGAGAGCTTCTGGTCATACGGGGTGGTGGCCTGCTTCTGGATCCTCATCTCTCCCAAGTGGTCATTCCTCTCTGGTCCCTCTCCCCTTACCCATCTATCTATCGCCTCCTTTGAATTCCATGCTGTCACAGTTACCAGCCCTTTCAAGCTTAACATCCTTATCATTTATACGTCTCCTCTTCTGGTCCCTCGGATACTGTCTCCCTGCTTGATGCCTCTATAAGCTCCTTTCCTGAGGACTGGCTCACCTCTCACAGTCCTGCTTCTGGTAACCTCCCCACGTCTACCTTTGACTCATTCCTCTCTGCCTCCTTCTTTCCACTGTCTCCCTGCTTTTGACCTCTACTGTCTCACCTTCTGGTCCCCCTACTCACAAGGCTCCCTGCAATACGGTCGACCTCATCTTTACTAGATGCTGTTCCCACTAACCTCCTGCAACTCCCTCCAAGTCTCCGACCACTACCTTGTATCCTTTTCCCTCTATGCTCTCATCCAACACTTCCCACACTGCCCCTACTCGGATGGTATCTATGCTGTCTCCAACCTTCTGGTCTCTCTCCCCTCCTCTTTCCTCTTCCATCCTATCATCTCTTCCCTGCTGCTCATACCCTCTCCAACCTTTCTCCTGATTCTGCCTCCTCAACCTCCCTCTTCCCTTTCTGCATCCTTTGACCCTCTATGTCTCCCTGCCTATCCTCCAGGCCGGCTCGGTCTGGTCCCTCCTCTCCCGCTCCGTGGCTCGATGACTCATTGCTGGTCCCTCAGAACAGTCTCCCTGCAGCCGGCGGAAATGGACTGGCTCCTGCCTCCCTGGTCTCGGACTGGCATCCTTTCTCCTCCCTCTATACTGTTTCCTCCTCTGTCTCTGCTGCTAAAGTCTCACTTTCTACCACTCTAAATTCCAAGCATCTGCCTCTAACCCTGGAAGCTCTTTGTCCCCTTCTCCTCCCTCCTGAATCCTCCTCCCCTCCCTCCCCTCCTCCCTCTCTGCAGATGACTTCGTCAACCATTTTGAAAAGAAGGTCTATACGACATCCGATCCTCGTTTGCTAAGTCTAAACGACACCCTGGTTCTGCTCACACTGCCCTATGCTGTCTCCTGACTTCTTTCCCTCTATGCTCTCTCCAGATGAAATCTCGCTTCTTGTGACGGCCTGGTCGCCCTATACAACCTGCCCGCTCGACCCTATCCCCTCCTCTTCTTCCTCCAGACCATTTCCGGGGACCTTCTCCCTTACCTCACCTCGCTCATCCTCATCCCTGACCCTCTATACGTCCCTTCCGTCTTCAAGAGAGCTCTATGTTGCACCCCTTCTGAAAAACCTACCTGCTTCTGATCCCTCCGATGTCAACAACTACAGACCAGTATCCCTTCTATTCTTTCTCTCCAAAACTCTGGTGCCGTCTTCTGGCCAGCTCTCCCGCTTCTGGTCCCTCAGAATGACCTTCTTGATCCCTCAGTCAGGTTTCAAGACTTCTGGTCCAACTGAGACTGTCTCCCTGCTTCTGTCCATCTATGCTGTCTCCCGCACTGCTAAAGCTATACTCTCTCTCCTCTGCTACCTCATCCTTCTAGACCTGCTTCTGGTCCCTCGATACTGTCTCCCCATCTGGATCCTCCTCTCCACCCTCTCCGAGTCCCTTGGGCATCTCCTGCTTCTGGTCCCTCTATACTGTCTCCCTGCTTCTGGTCCCAGGTCTGGTCCCTCTATACTGGTGGCGTGGCGAGAATTCTGGTCCCCTCATACTGTCTCCCTGCCTGGTCCTCTCACCACTGGTGTCCCTCTATACTGGCTCCTGTTCTAGGTCCCTCTATACTGTCTCGCTGTTATACACCAAGTCACTTGGCTCTGTCTAACCCACATGGTCTCTCCTATCATTGCTATGCTGGTCCCTCTAACTGTCTCCTTTCCCCCTATCTGTGACCAGGTTCTGGTCCCCTGCATGTCTGGCAGACATATCAGTGTGGATGACGGATCACCACTGTCTCAAGCTGAACCTCGGCAAGACGGGCTCCTCTTCCTCCCGGGGAAGGACTGGTCCCTCTATCCATGATCTCCCTGCTTCTGACCCTCCATTGTGTCCTCCTCCCAGAGCCCTAAGAACTCTTGCGTGATCCTGGACAACACCCTGTCGTTCTCAACCAACATCATGGCGGTGGCCCGTTCCTGCTTAGGTTCATGCTCTACAACATCCGCAGAGTACGTCCCTGCCTCACACAGGAAGCTGCTTCAGGTCCTAATCCAGGCACTTGTCATCTCCCGTCTGGATTACTGCATACTCGCTGTTCTGGGTCCCTGCCTGTACATTAAACCCCCACAACTCATCCAGAACGCCGCAGCCCGTCTGGTGTTCAACCTTCCCAAGCTTCTGCTCCCTCACGTCACCCTGCTTCTGGTCCGCTCTATCCACTGGCTTCCAGTTGGTCCCTTGCATCCGCTACAAGACCATGGTGCTTCTACGGAGCTGTGAGGGGGAACGGCACCTCTATGCTATCTCCAGGCTCTGATCAGGCCCTCACCCAAGCAAGGGCACTGCGTTCATCCCCTCTGGCCTGCTCGCCTCCCTACCATTGGTCCCTCTACACTGTCTCCTGCTTCAGCCCCTCTAAACTGTCTCGCTGCTCTGGCCCCCAATGGTGGGAACTGTCTCCCTGCTTCTGGTCCAGGACAGCTATCAATCTCCTGCTTCTGAGACCCTGAAACTGTCCCACCTCTTCAAGGAATACCTAGGATAGGTCCCTAATCCTTCTCACCACCTGGTCCCCCCCTATGATTTAGATGCACTATTGTAAACTGGCTGTTCCACTGGATGTCAGATGGTGTCTCACTGCAATTTGGTCGCTCTGGACTGAGCGTCCCCTGCTAAATGACTGGTAAATGTAAATGTAAATGTATAATGTAAATGTTCTGGTCCCTCTACATTGTCTCCCTGCTTCTGGTCCCTCTACACTGTCTCCCTGCTTCTGGTCCCTCTATACTGTCTCCCTGCTTCTGGTCCCTCTATTCTGTCTCCCTGCTTCTGGTCCCTCTGTGCTGTCTCCCTGCTTCTGGTACACTGTCTCCTGCTTCTGGTCCCTCTACACTGTCTCCCTGCTTCTGGTCCCTCTATGCTGTCTCCTGCTTCTGCTCCCTCTATGCTGTCTCCCTGCTTCTGGTCCCTCTACACTGTCTCCCTGCTCGTCTGGTCCCTCTATACTGTCTCCCTGCTTCTGTCCCCTCATACTGTCTCCCTGCGTCTGGTCCCTCTATACTGTCTCCCTGCTTCTGGTCCCTCTATACTGGCTCCCCTGCTTCTGGTCTCTCTATACTGTCTCCCTGCTTCTGCTCCCTCTATACACTCTCCTGCTTCTGGTCCCTCTATACTGTCTCCCTGCTTCTGGCTACACTGTCTCCCTGCTTCTGGTCCCTCTACACTGTCTCCTGCTTATGGTCCCTCTATACTGTCTCCCTGCTTCTGGTCCCTCTATGCTGTCTCCCGTCTGGTCCCTCTACACTGTCTCCCTGCTTCTGGTCCCTCTATACTGCCTCCCTGCTTCTGGTCCCTCTACACTGTCTCCCTGCTTCTGGTCCCTCTATACTGTCTCCTGCTTCTGCTCCCTCATCTGGTCCCTCTATACTGTCTCCCTGCTTCTGGTCCCTCTATGCTGTCTCCCTGCTCCTGGTCCCTCTATACTGTCTCCCTGCTTCTGGTCCCTCTACACTGTCTCCCTGCTTCTGGTCCCTCTATACTGTCTCCCTGCTTCTGGTCCCTCTATGCTGTCTCCCAGCTTCTGATCTCTATACTGTCTCCCTGCTTCTGGTCCCTCTATACTGTCTCCCTGCATCTGGTCCCTCTATACTGTCTCCCAGCTTCTGGTCCCTCTATGCTGTCTCCCTGCATCTGGTCCCTCTATACTGTCTCCCTGCTTCTGATCCCTCTCTACTGTCTCCCTGCTTCTGGTCCCTCTATACTGCCTCCTGCTTCTGATCCCTTTATACTGTTTCCCTGCTTCTGCTATCTCTATACTGTCTCCCTGCTTCTGCTCCCTCTATACTGTCTCCCTGCTTCTGCTCCCTCTATACTGTCTCCCTGCTTCTGATCCCTCTATACTGTCTCCCTGCTTCTGGTCCCTCTATACTGTCTCCCTGCTTCTCATCTCTCTATACTGGCTCCTGTTTCTGGTCCCTCTATACTGGCTCCCTGCTTCTGCTCCCTCTATACTGTCTGTTCTGTCTCTACCTGCTCTCTACCCTCTATCTCTCTACTCTGTCTCCTCTGATCTCTTCTGTCCCTCTATACTGTCTCTACTGACTTCTGACCTCTATCTGTCTCCTCTGATCTCTCTACTGTCTCTTCTGAACTCTGTCTCCTCTGATCTCTCTACTCTGTCTGTCTGACCCTCTACTCTGTCTCCTCTGATCTCTACTCTGTCTCTTCTGATCTCTCTACTCTTTCTCCTCTGATCTCTCTACTCTGTCTCCTCTGACCTCTCTACTCTGTCTCCTCTGATCTCTCTACTCTGTCTCCTCTGATCTCTCTACTCTGTCTCCTCTGATCTCTCTACTCTGTCTCCTCTGATCTCTCTACTCTGTCTCCTCTACTCTGTCTGCTCTGATCTCTCTACTCTGTCTCCTCTGATCTCTCTACTACTGTATGTCTCTTAAGTTTTTAACACAACTACAGAATTAGTTTGCAACACCGTTCTCCTTTAAAAAGTAGTAGTAGAGTACTGTATTCCCTCTGTGGCTTGTATTGGGAAATGGGTTGTCAGCCCCAATGGGCACAACCACATTCAATCCCTTGGACACAAAGCCATCAACTTTAACCAACAGGCAGAACTGCCATTCCCCCTGGACACAAAGACATCGTCCCATAACCAACAGGCAGAACAGCCAGTCCCCTTGGACACAAAGTCCCCTTGGACACAAAGACATCATCCCATAACCAACAGGCAGAACAGCCAGTCCCCTTGGACACAAAGACATCATCCCATAACCAACAGGCAGAACAGCCAGTCCCCTTGGACACAAAGACATCATCCCATAACCAACTTGCAGAACAGCCAGTCCCCTTGGACACAAGGACATCATCCCATAAAACAGGCAATCCATTCAGTCCCGTTGGACACAAAGACATCATCCCATAACCAGCAGGCAGAACAGCCAGTCAAGTTGGAACAAAGACATCATCCCATAACCAACAGGCAGAACAGCCAGTCCCCTTGACACAAAGACATCATCCCATAACCAACAGGCAGAACAGCCAGTCCCCTTGGACACAAAGACATCATCCCATAACCAACAGATCAGAACAGCCTAAGTCCCCCTTGGACAAAAGACATCATCCCATAGGGACCAGCAGGCAGAACAGCCAGTGTTTTGGGACACAAAGACACATCCACATCAATGACAGGTCAGAACAGAAGTCCCATTGGACAACAAAGGGACCATTTTCAAACCAACAGGCAGAACAGCCAGTCCCCTTGGACACAAGGACATCATCCCATAATGAACATGACTCAGCCAGTTTGGAAATGGTCATCATCCCATAACCAACAGGCAGAACAGCCAGTCCCCTTGGACAATAAGACATCATCCCATAACAACTTGATGACTGTGTGCTGGGCTGGCTGTCCACTCATTGCTTTCCAATCCATTCATCACGTTTCAATGCAGCTTTAAATGTCTTTCATTGTCTTTCATTGTATTCCATTCTTAAATTGTGTTCATTAGTACAGTCCATTGTCAAAATTGCCACCATTGTCTTCTATTGTATTCCATTGCCTTCCATTGTCTTCAAAATGTCATTCCATTGTCTTTCATATGTACCTACTTTGATCAGACACCTCCAGGGCCCTGGTCAATTGTCTTTCATTACCTAGGGTTTGTCTTCCATTGTTTTTGGATTGCATTTATTACATTGTATTCCATTGCCTAGTTTGTCTTCCATTGCCTTCCAAAGCCACTTCAAAGGGACCATTTTCCATTGCCTGTGGATTTAGAACGACTTCCAGCTGCAATATAATGAATATGACTCACGTTTGGAAATGCTGACTCCATAGAATAAACCATTGAAATTCAAAGGCAATTGTTATGTCCCATTGCCTAGTGCCAGTCTTCCATTGCCTGCATCCATTGATTTGTATTCCATTGTATTCCAATGTCTTCCATTGTCTTTCAATTTCTTCCATTGTCTTCCATTGTCTTCCATTGTATTCCATTGTATTCCATTGTCTTCCATTGTCTTCCATTGCCTTCCATTGTATTCCATTGTCTTCCATTGCCTTCCATTGTCTTCTATTGTATTCCATTGTCTTTCATTGCCTTCCATTGTATTCCATTGTCTTCCATTGTCTTCCATTGCCTTCCATTGCCTTCCATTGTCTTCCATTGCCTTCCATTGTCTTCCATTGCCTAGTTTGTCTTCCATTGTCTTCCATTGTATTCCATTGTATTCCATTGCCTAGTTTGTCTTCCATTGCCTTCCATTGTATTCCATTGTATTCCATTGTATTCCATTGCCTTCCATTGTATTCCATTGTCTTCCATTGTATTCCATTGCCTTCCATTGTATTCCATAGTATTCCATTGCCTTTCCATTGCCTTCCATTGCCTTCCATTGCCTTCCATTGTCTTCCATTGCCTAGTTTGTCTTCCATTGTCTTCCATTGTATTCCATTGTATTCCATTGCCTAGTTTGTCTTCCATTGCCTTCCATTGTCTTCCATTGTATTCCATTGTATTCCATTGCCTTCCATTGTATTCCATTGTCTTCCATTGTATTCCATTGTATTCCATTGCCTAGTTTGTCTTCCATTGCCTTCCATTGTCTTCCATTGTATTCCATTGTATTCCATTGCCTTCCATTGTCTTCCATTGCCTTCCATTGTCTTCCATTGCCTTCCATTGTCTTCCATTGTCTTCCATTGTCTTCCATTGCCTTCCATTGTCTTCCATTGCCTTCCATTGTCTTCCATTGCCTTCCATTGTATTCCATTGTATTCCATTGCCTTCCATTGTATTCCATTGTATTCCATTGTATTCCATTGTCTTCTATTGTATTCCATTGTCTTCCATTGTATTCCATTGTATTCCATTGTATTCCATTGTCTTCCATGGTCTTCCATTGTCTTTCTTGGTCATATTGTCTTCCATTGAAGGTAATTAGACAGCCAGGCTTGGGGAATAAATGGCTTTTGAAACATCAAAAGAGATGATTTTAGTTGCCAGGTTTGTATTCAACAATAACTTGTTAACGCCAGTTGATATAGCTGGTTTGAATCTGATGATCATATCATATAGACAGGCCTCAACAGATCACTCTCTGGTAACCTGATCATATCATATAGACAGGCCTCCATTCACTCTCTGGTATTCCATTGATCATATCCTATAGACAGGCCTTGACAGATCGCTCTCTGGTAACCTGATCATATCCTATAGACGGGCCTCAACAGATCACTCTCTTAAACCTGATCATATCCTATAGACAGGCCTCGACAGATCACTCTCTGGTAACCTGATCATATCCTATAGACGGGCCTCAACAGATCGCTCTCTGGTAAACCTGATCATATCCTATTGACCCTCGACAGATCACTCCTGGTCTTCCATTGATCATATCCTATAGACGGGCCTCCAGATCACTCTCTGGTAACCATTGATCATATCCTATTGACGGGCCTCCAGATCGCTCTCTGGTAAACCTGTCATTCCATTGATTCCATTGCCTTCCATTGTATTCCATTGTAACCATTGTCTTCCTATTGTCTTCCAGGCCTCCAGATCGCTCTTGGTAAACCATCATATCCTATAGACAGGCCTCGACAGATCACTTCTGGTAAACCTGATCATATACATCCGGACCTTCGACAGATCCATATTTGGTAACCTGATCATATCCTATAGACGGGCCTCGACAGATCACTCTCTGGTAACCTGATCATATCCTATAGACGGGCCTCCAGATCACTCTCTGGTAACCTGATCATATCATGTAGACAGGCCTCGACAGATCACTTCTGGTAACCTGATCATATCCTATAGACAGGCCTCAACAGATCACTCTCTGGTAAGCTGTTAGTTTAATGGTAAAGTTAACAAGACTGTTTGTTCAAACACTCAACAGTTTATTGGCTATTAACCTGATTTGTAGATCTTGGGCCTGGATTCAAAACGTGTCTCATAGTGGAAGTGCTTATCTAAGATCAGTTGATCCTATTGGATCATAATGAATAAGTTTATATGGACAGGAGAGGGGGGCTTCATGCTAAATCACTCCTACTGTAAAACATAGACCCATAGCCGTAATGTTGTCTCGGTCCTCCCTGTAGTAGAACATGGACCCATAGCTGTAATGTTGTCTCGGTCCTCCCTGTACTAGAACATGGACCCAAAGCTGTAAGATCTCGGTCCTCCCTGTACTAGAACATGGACCCATAGCTGTAATGTTGTCTCAGTCCTCCCAACAGAACATGGACTCATGCTGTAATGTTGTCTCGGTCCTCCCTGTACTAGAACATGGACCCATAGCTGTAATGATCTCGGTCCTCCCTGGTAGAACATGACCCATAGCCTAATGTTAGCCAGTCCTCCAACTGAGAACATGGACCCATGGCTAATGTTGTCTCGGTAATGTTGTCCTATAGACAGGTCCTCCCTCTCTAGAACATGGACCCATAGCTGTAATGACAGTCTCGGTCCTCCCTGTACTAGAACATGGACCCATAGCTGTAATGTTGACGGTCCTCCCTGTACTAGAACATGGACCCATAGCTGTAATGTTGTCTCGGTCCTCCTGTACTAGAACATGGACCCATAGCTGTAATGTTGTCTCGGTCCTCCCTGTACTGAGAACATGGACCCATAGCTGTAATGTTGTCAGGTCCTCCCTGTACAGAACATGGACCCATAGCTGTAATGTTGTCTCGGTCCTCCATATAGACAGACCCAACAGTAATGTTCTCTGGTCCTCCCTGTCATAGAACATGGACCCATAGCTGTAATGTTGTCTCTGGTCCTCATGTACTGGTAGAACATGGACCCATAGCTGTATTGACAGGTCCTCCCTGTACAGATCATGGACCCATAGCTGTAACCTGATCATATCCCTGTACTAGAACATGGACCCATAGCTGTAATGATCACGGTCTCCCTGGTAACCTGATCCTAGTACTAGAACATGGATCCCATCTGGTAATGTTGTCTCAGGTCCTCCCTGTACTGAGATCATGGACCCTGCTGTAATGTTGTCTCGGTATCCCTGTACTAGAACATGGACCCATAGCTGTAATGTTGATCGGTCCTCCCTGTACTAGAACATGGACCCATAGCTGTAATGTTGTCTAAGATCACTCCCTGTAGTAGAACATGGACACATAGCTGTAATGTTGACAGGTCCTCCCTGTACTGAGAACATGGACCCATAGCTGTAATGTTGTCTCAGTCCTCCCTGTACTAGAACATGGACCCATATCTGTAATGTTGTCTCGGTCCTCCCTGTACTAGAACATGGTCCCATAGCTGTAATGTTGTCTCGGTCCTCCCTGTACTAGAACATGGACCCATAGCTGTAATGTTGTCTCGGTCCTCCCTGTACTAGAACATGGACCCATATCTGTAATGTTGTCTCGGTCCTCCCTGTACTGAGAACATGGACCCATGGCTGTAATGTTGTCTCGGTCCTCCCTGTTCTAGAACATGGACCCATAGCTGTAATGTTGTCTCGGTCCTCCCTGTACTAGAACATGGACCCATAGCTGTAATGTTGTCTCGGTCCTCCCTGTACTAGAACATGGACCCATAGCTGTAATGTTGTCTCGGTCCTCCCTGTACTAGAACATGGAGCTGTAATGTTGTCTCGGTCCTCCTGTACTAGAACATGGACCCATAGCTGTAATGTTGTCTCGGTCCTCCCTGTACTAGAACATGGACCCATAGCTGTAATGTTGTCTCGGTCCTCCCTGTACTAAGAACATGGACCCATAGCTGTAATGTTGTCTCGGTCCTCCTGTACTAGAACATGGACCCATAGCTGTAATGTTGTCTCGGTCCTCCCTGTACTGAGAACATGGACCCATAGCTGTAATGTTGTCTCGGTCCTCCCTGTACTAGAACATGGACCCATAGCTGTAATGTTGTCTCGGTCCTCCCTGTACTAAAACATGGACCCATAGCTGTAATGTTGTCTCGGTCGTCCCTGTACTAGAACATGGACCCATAGCTGTAATGTTGTCTCGGTCCTCCCTGTACTAGAACATGGACCCATAGCTGTAATGTTGTCTTGGTCCTCCCTGTACTAGAACATGGACCCATAGCTGTAATGTTGTCTCGGTCCTCCCTGTACTAGAACATGGACCCATAGCTGTAATGTTGTCTCGGTCCTCCCTGTACTGAGAACATGGACCCATAGCTGTAATGTTGTCTCGGTCCTCCCTGTACTAGAACATGGACACATAGCTGTAATGTTGTCTCGGTCCTCCCTGTACTAGAACATGGACCCATAGCTGTAATGTTGTCGGTCCTCCCTGTACTAGAACCTGGACCATAGCTGTAATGTTGTCTCGGTCCTCCCTGTAGAACATGGACCCATAGCTGTAATGTTGTCTAGGTCCTCCCTGTACTAGAACATGGACCCATAGCTGTAATGTTGTCTCGGTCCTCCCTGTACTGAGAACATGGACCCATAGCTGTAATGTTGTCTCGGTCCTCCCTGTACTGAGAACATGGACCCATAGCTGTAATGTTGTCTCGGTCCTCCCTGTACTGAGAACATGGACCCATAGCTGTAATGTTGTCTCGGTCCTCCCTGTACTGAGAACATGGACCCATAGCTGTAATGTTGTCTCGGTCCTCCCTGTACTGAGAACATGGACCCAAAGCTGTAATGTTGTCTAGGTCCTCCCTGTACTAGAACATGGACACATAGCTGTAATGTTGTCTCGGTCCTCCCTGTACTGAGAACATGGACCCATAGCTGTAATGTTGTCTCGGGTCCTCCTGTACTAGAACATGGACCCATAGCTGTAATGTTGTCTCGGTCCTCCCTGTACTGAGAACATGGACCCATAGCTGTAATGTTGTCTCGGTCCTCCTGTACTAGAACATGGACCCATAGCTGTAATGTTGTCTCGGTCCTCCCTGTACTGAGAACATGGACCCATAGCTGTAATGTTGTCTCGGTCCTCCTGTACTAGAACATGGACCCATAGCTGTAATGTTGTCTCAGTCCTCCCTGTACTGAGAACATGGACCCATAGCTGTAATGTTGTCTCGGTCCTCCCTGTACTGAGAACATGGACCCATAGCTGTAATGTTGTCTCGGTCCTCCCTGTACTGAGAACATGGACCCATAGCTGTAATGTTGTCTCGGTCCTCCCTGTACTGAGAACATGGACCCATAGCTGTAATGTTGTCTCGGTCCTCCCTGTACTGAGAACATGGACCCATAGCTGTAATGTTGTCTCGGTCCTCCCTGTACTGAGAACATGGACCCATAGCTGTAATGTTGTCTAGGTCCTCCTGTACTAGAACATGGACCCATAGCTGTAATGTTGTCTCGGTCCTCCCTGTACTGAGAACATGGACCCATAGCTGTAATGTTGTCTCGGTCCTCCCTGTTGTCTCGGTCCTCCCTGTACTGAGAACATGGACCCATAGCTGTAATGTTGTCTCGGGTCCTCCCTGTACTAGAACATGGACCCATAGCTGTAATGTTGTCTCGGTCCTCCCTGTACTGAGAACATGGACCCATAGCTGTAAATGTTGAACATGGACCCATAGCTGTAATGTTGTCTCAGTCCTCCCTGTACTGAGAACATGGACCCATAGCTGTAATGTTGTCTCGGTCCTCCCTGTACTGAGAACATGGACCCATAGCTGTAATGTTGTCTCGGTCCTCCCTGTACTAGAACATGGACCCATAGCTGTAATGTTGTCTCGGTCCTCCCTGTACTGAGAACATGGACCCATAGCTGTAATGTTGTCTCGGTCCTCCCTGTACTGAGAACAACACTTTAGTGACAATCTCCACAAACCCTGTCCGTCTGTCCTAAATGGTACCCTTTTCTTGCAGTGGTGCACCGTATGGACCTCGGACAAACGTTTACTGTAATGTAACAGGAATACGGTATCATTTGGGACACAGTCTGTCTCACAGAGTGGATTTATTAACACAATCAAGTTAGCTTTAGGAACAGTCTCCGGTTAGCTTTAGGAACAGTCTCCGGAGCTTTAGGAACAGTCTCCAGTTAGCTTTAGGAACAGTCTCAGTTAGCTTTAGGATCAGTCAACAGGTAGCTTTGGTAACAGTCTCCAGTTAGCTTTAGGAACAGTCTCCGGTTAGCTTTAGGAACAGTCTCCGGTTAGCTTTAGTATCAGTCTCAGTTAGCTTTAGGATCAGAGGTCTTTAGTCTCCAGTTAGCTTTAGTAACAGTCTAGGATACAGTCTTTAGTAACAGTCTACAGGTTAGTCTCCAGTTAGCTTTAGGAACAGTCTCCGGTTAGCTTTATGAACAGTCTACAGTTAGTGGTTAGCTTTAGGAACAGTCTCCGGTTAGCTTTAGGAACAGTCTCCGGTTAGCTTTAGTATCAGTTCCAGTTAGCTTTAGGATCAGTCAACAGGTAGCTTTAGTAACAGTTAGTTAGAGTAACAGTCTCCAGTTAGCTTTAGTAACAGTCTACAGTTAGCTTTAGTAGTCTACAGTTAGAGTAACAGTCTCCAGTTAGCTTTAGGATCAGTCTCAGTTACAGTCTACAGTTAGCTTTAGCTTTAACAGTCTCGACAGTTAGCTTTAGTAGCACAGTTAGCTTTAGTTAGCTTTAGTAACAGTCTACAGTTAGCTTTAGTAACAGTCTACAGTTAGCTTTAGTAACAGTCTACAGTTAGCTTTAGGATCAGTCTAAAGTTAGCTTTAGGACAGTCCACAGTTAGCTTTAGGAACAGTCTACAGTTAGCTGTAGTAACAGTCTACTGTATGTCCCCCACATTGTGACTTCCCTGCAGCTCACACAGATTTGGGACTGAGTGTCCCAGTAAAGGCAGCTGTCTTGAGTCAGACCCAAGTCCCACTGATCCACTACAAGGACTCTCTGTCCCATCCTGCAACCCCACAGCTCTACTGGCAGCACTTCCCTTGTCTCGGTCCAACCTAAACTCTTATTGGGAACCCCGGCCTGAACACGGAGAATTGAAAACTGAGCTCAGCGTTAGTTGGCAGCTCCGTGTCCAAACCTCACAGGCGGAGAGACAGAGAGCCCTGGGGAGCACTTCTCTCAAAAGAAACCCAGGGCGCCTCTTGCAGCTGTTTCAGGGGCTGTTGGCTAAACAAACTGGTGTGAGTTTGTCAGAACAACCTATTGAAACATCTGACTCCTGACTCCTGCCCTTACATGACCATGTCCGATAGGCCTGTCCCCTCTGTCACTGTCCTATCCTGGACACCTGATGGGAAGAGAAAGCCAGGACATCCAACAGAGGAAAGGGGAGAAGAACAAATGACATAGGAGATGAGTGGGGTGGCAGGGTAGCCTAGTGGTTAGAGTGGAGGGGCGGCAGGGTAGCCTAGTGGTTAGAGTGGAGGGGCGGCAGGGTAGCCTAGTGGTTAGAGTGGAGGGGCGGCAGGGAAGCCTAGTGGTTAGAGTGGAGGGGCGGCAGGGTAGCCTAGTGGTTAGAGGGAGGGGCGGCAGGGAAGCCTAGTGGTTAGAGTGGAGGGGCGGCAGGGTAGCCTAGTGGTTAGAGTGGAGGGGCGGCAGGGTAGCCTAGTGGTTAGAGTGGAGGGGCGGCAGGGTAGCCTAGTGGTTAGAGTGGAGGGGCGGCAGGGTAGCCTAGTGGTTAGAGTGGAGGGGCGGCAGGGTAGCGTAGTGGTTAGAGTGGAGGGGCGGCAGGGTAGCCTAGTGGTTAGAGTGGAGGGGGCGGCAGGGTAGCCTAGTGGTTAGAGTGGAGGGGCAGCAGGGTCGCCCGAGTGGTTAGAGTGGAGGCGGCAGGGTAGCCTAGTGGTTAGAGTGGAGGGGCTGCAGGGTAGCCTAGTGGTTAGAGTGGAGGGGCAGCAGGGTAGACTAGTGGTTAGAGTGGAGGGGTGGCAGGGTAGCCTAGTGGTTAGAGTGGAGGGGGAGGGGTTGCATGGTAGCCTAGTGGTTAGAGTGGAGGGGAGGCAGGGTAGCCTAGTGTTTAGAGTGGAGGGGCGGCAGGGTCGCCTAGTGATTAGAGTGGAGGGCGGCAGGGTAGCCTAGTGGTTAGAGTGGAGGGGCCGCAGGGTACCCTAGTGGTTAGAGTGGAGGGACGGCAGGGTAGACTAGTGGTTAGAGTGGAGGGGTGGAGGGGTAGACTAGTGGTTAGAGTCGAGGGGTGGAGGGGCGGCATGGTAGACTAGTGGTTAGAGTGGAGGGAGGCAGGGTAGCCTAGTGGTTAGAGTGGAGGGCGGCAGGCAGCCTAGTGGTTAGAGGAGGGGCGGCAGGGTAGGCTTGTGTTAGAGTGAAGGGGTGGAGGGGCCTGCAGGGTAGACTAGTGGTTAGAGTGGAGGGGCGGCAGGGTAGCCTTTAGTGGTTAGAGTTCTGGAGGGGCGGCAGGGTAGCCTAGTGGTTAGAGTGAAGGGCGGCAGGGTAGCCTAGTGGTTAGAAGGGGTGGAGGGGCCGCTGAAGGGTAGACCTAGTGGTTAGAGTGGAGGGGCGGCAGGGTAGCCTAGTGGTTAGAGGGAGGGGTGGCAGGTAGACTCGTGGTTAGAGTGAAGGGGCGGCAGGGTAGGCTAGTGGTTAGAGTGGAGGGTGGAGGCAGGGTAGCCTAGTGGTTAGAGTGGAGAGGCGGCAGGGTAGCCTAGTGGTTAGAGTGAAGGGGCGGCAGGGTAGGCTGTGGTTAGAGTGAAGGGGTGTTGTAGGGGCCGCAGGGTAGACTAGTGGTTAGAGTGGAGGGCGGCAGGGTAGCCTAGTGGTTAGGAGTGGAGGGGCGGCAGGGTAGCCTAGTGGTTAGAGGGGTGAAGGGGCGGCAGGGTATTTCCTAGTGGTTAGAGTGAAGGCGGTGGGGGGCCGCAGGGTAGCCTAGTGGTTAGAGTGGAGGGCGGCAGGGTAGCCTGTGGTTAGAGTGAAGGGGCGGCAGGGTAGGCTAGTGGTTGGGGAGTGAAGGAGTGAAGGGGCCGCAGGGTAGGCTAGTGGTTAGAGTGAAGGGGTGGAGGGGCCGCAGGGTAGACTAGTGGTTAGAGTGGAGGGGCGGCAGGGTAGCTTAGTGGTTAGAGTGGAGGGGCGGCAGGTAGTCTAGTGGTTAGAGTGGAGGGGTTGCAGGGTAGCCTAGTGGTTAGAGTGGAGGGGCGGCAGGGTAGACTAGTGGTTAGAGTAGAGGGGTGGCAGGGTAGACTAGTGGTTAGATTGCAGGGGTGGAGGGATGGCAGAGTAGCCTAGTTGTTAGAGTGGAGGGGAGGCAGGGTAGCGTAGTGGTTAGAGTGGAGGGGTGGAGGGGCGGCAGGTAGACTAGTGGTGAGAGTGGAGGGGTGGAGGGGCGGCAGGGTAGACTAGTGGTTAGAGTGGAGGGGTGGAGGGGCGGCAGGGTAGACTAGTGGTTGGGAGTGGAGGAGGGGCAGAGGCGGCAGGGTAGCCTTGTGGTTAGAGTGGAGGGGCGGCAGGGTAGCCTAGTGGTTAGAGTGGAGGGGCGGCAGGGTAGCCTAGTGGTTAGAGTGGAGGGGCGGCAGGTAGACTAGTGGTTAGAGTGGAGGGGTGGCATGGTAGCCTAGTGGTTAGAGTGGAGGGGGGGCAGGTAGACTAGTGGTTATAGTGGAGGGGCGGCAGGTAGACTAGTGGTTAGAGTGGAGGGGCGGCAGGGTAGACTAGTGGTTAGAGTGGAGGGGGCGGCAGGGTAGCCAGTGGTTAGAGTGGAGGGGCGGCAGGGTAGCCTAGTGGTTAGAGCGTTGGACTAGTAACCGGAAGGTTGCAAGTTCAAATCCCAGAGCTGACAAGGTACAAATCGTCCTGCCCCTGAACAAGGCAGTTAACCCACTGTTCCTTGGCCGTCATTGAAAATAAAGAATTTGTTCTTAACTGACTTGCCATGTTAAATAAAGGTAAAGGAGTGTGGTCTGACCATCACCAAGAAGACTGCAGATGGAAAACATGGTGGAGTTATCTTATGGATGTCTTGTGGGCTTCTAGAAACAAAGAGGACTACTGTCCCTTTCTGCTGCTGAAACAGGCAAAGAACAGAACATACCTGCAAGCTGGAAAACCTTAGATACACTGCCCGACAAAACTCATCAGTAGTCATCATCGTCATGCTTGACTTGGCCAAGCGGAAATACCTTTACAGGTCAAGTGGCTGTTGTATTTCCTGTTCGGAAAGGAAGAGAGGTTATTGTATTTCCTGTTCTGAAAGGAAGAGGGGCTGTTGTATTTCCTGTTCTGAAAGGAAGAGAGGTTATTGTATAGAGCGGCTGCTTTATTGCCAGTTCTGAACGAACGACTCATTGACACATGGCGTGACATGGGGACCTCTAGCATTGAACCCAATTAAAGTTGTCAGTCAAAACAACCCACAAACCCATTTACTGAAGCTAGCGCGCTAGCAACAATGCCTTGTTCTTCTCACTTCATTAAACAATCAGCCCGTTGAGGTCAAGCATGGATGTGAGAGTTCAAAAAGAAACAGTACTTTCATGAGAGGAAAATGCCTGGAACATCATGACATTTGGTAATGAATCGGTCTTGTCAATGCAAAGCATCAGGACGCAGAGCCATCAGGTCATCTGTTGTTAAAGGCCCGTACAGCATGGCTACATATCTTACTCCACAGATTGATGTGAGTTAGACAGTTTGAAGACTAGATGTACAGTCTGGAACATCTAGTACAGAGAGAAGGGTTAGACCTGGGCTATCCAAGGTCTGCTCTGATTGTCTATTTGCCTTGTCAAAGCACCACAGCCCATGTTGCTATGGCCCCTCTAGATTAGATTAGAAAGACAGAGAGAACGAGAGAGAGACAGAGAGAGAGACAGAGAGAGAGACAGAGACAGAGACACAGAGAGAGAGAGAGAGAGGCAGAGAGAGAGAGAGACAGAGAGAGAGAGAGACAGAGAGAGAGACAGAGAGAGAGAGATACAGAGAGAGATACAGAGAGAGAGAGAGAGAGACAGAGAGAGGCATATATATAGAGAGAGAGGCAGAGAGAGAGAGAGAGGCAGAGAGAGAGAGAGAGGCAGAGAGAGAGAGGACAGAGAGAGAGAGAGAGGAGAGAGAGAGAGAGACAGAGAGAGAGAGAGAGGTAGAGATAGAGAGACAGACAGAGAGAGATGAGAGGGCACACAGAGACACCAGAGAGACAAGAGGTAGAGAGATAGAGAGAGACAGAGAGAGACAGAGAGACTTCTGAGATGAGACTGTTGTATTTTATCTACCTCACTTGCTTTGGCAATGTTAGCCCTTCAATTGAATTGAATTGAGAGAGAGAGAGAGAGAGAGAGAGAGAGAGAGAGAGAGAGAGAGAGAGAGAGAGAGAGAGAGAGATGTATGCCCCCTAGGCACAACTATGACAACATAACCAACAAAAACGGGTCACAACTCCTGCAGCTCTGTCGCACGCTGGGTATGTACATAGTCAATGGTAGGGGGGACTCTATGGTAGGTACACCTATAGCTCATCCCTTGGCAGTAGTACTGTAGACTACTTTATCACTGACCTCAACCCAGAGTCTCTCAGAGCGTTCACAGTCAGCCCACTGACACCCTATCAGACAACAGCAAAATCACAGTCTACCTAAACAGAGCAATACTCAATCATGAGGCATCAAAGTCAAAGGAACTGAGTAACATTAAGAAATGCTATAGATGGAAGGAATGCAGTTTGGAAACCTACCAAAAAACAATTAGGCAACAACAAATTCAATCCCTTTTAGACAATTTCCTGGGTAAAACGTTCCACTGTAATAGTGAAGGTGTAAACTTGGCAGTAGAAAATCTTAACAGTATATTTGACCTCTCAGCTTCCCTATCAAATCTAAAAATCTCAAATAGAAAACCGGAGAAAATTAACAACAATGACAAATGGTTTGATGAAGAATGCAAAAATCTAAGAAAGAAATCTGTCCAACCAAAAACATAGAGACCCGGAAAACCTGAGTCTACGCCTTCACTATGGTGAATCACTAAAACAATACAGAAATACACTACGGAAAAAGAAGGAACAGCATGTCAGAAATCAGCTCAATGTAATTGAAGAATCCATAGACTCTAACCACTTCTGGGAAAATTGGAAAACACTAAACAAACAACAACACGAAGAATTATCTATCCAAAATGGAGATGTATGGGTAAACCACTTCTCCAATCTTTTTGGCTCTATAACAAAGAATAAAGAGCAAAAACATATACATGATCAAATACAGATCTTAGAATCAACTATTAAAGACTACCAGAACCGACTGGATTCTCCAATTACATTGAATGAATTACAGGACAAAATAAAAACCCTCCAACCCAAAAAGGCCTGTGGTGTTGATGGTATCCTCAATGAAATTATCAAATATACAGACAACAAATTCCAATTGGCTATACTAAAACTCTTTAACATCATCCTTAGCTCTGGCATCTTCCCCAATATTTGGAACCAAGGATTGATCACCCCAATCCACAAAAATTGAGACAAATTTGACCCCAATAACTACCGTGGAATATGCGTCAACAGTAACCTTGGGAAAATCCTCTGCATTATCATTAACAGCAGACTCGTGCACTTCCTCAATGAAAACAATGTACTGAGCAAATGTCAAATTGGTTTTTTACCAAATTACCGTACAACAGACCATGTATTCACCCTGCACACCCTAATTGACAACCAAACAAACCAAAACAAAGGCAAAGTCTTCTCATGCTTTGTTGATTTCAAAAAGCCTTCGACTCAATTTGGCATGAGGGTCTGCTATACAAACTGATGGAAAGTGGTGTTGGGGGGTAAAACATACGACATTATAAAATCCATGTACACAAACAACAAGTGTGCGGTTAAAATTGGCAAAAAACACACAAATTTCTTCACACAGGGTCGTGGGGTTAGACAGGGATGCAGCTTAAGCCCCACCCTCTTCAACATATATATCAATGAACTGGCGCGGGCACTAGAAAAGTCTGCAGCACCCGACCTCACCCTACTAGAATCCAAAGTCAAATGTCTGCTGTTTGCTGATGATCTGGTGCTTCTGTCACCAACCAAGGAGGGCCTACAGCAGCACCTAGATCTTATGCACAGATTCTGTCAGACCTGGGCCCTGACAGTAAATCTCAGTAAGACCAAAATAATGGTGTTCCAAAAAGGTCCAGTCACCAGGACCACAAATACAAATTCCATCTCGACACTGTTGCCCTAGAGCACACAAAAAACTAT